>NC_059401.1:17073202-17379588 GCF_905220565.1 Melitaea cinxia
TAAATATTTCCTTCGAGAAAGAATATCTGCTTATTATATTAGTATTTGCCTAGATAGCCACTCCGCTTTTTTTGCTAGTACGTTAAATATAACATGTAAGTAATTATGTGTTGTAGCATAATGAAGTTATAATAAATTCCCTTGTAATTCTCACATTTTCCGGGAATTATATCATTACGCCAGAAAGACTTAAGAAACTATTATTTAAGTAAGGCCCATACAAAAGAATTCGCAGTATTTACGCTAATAACAGTAATGTCATGTAGGCTGTCAAATCGAGGTTTGGACACAGGAGGAATTGTTTCTTTAGACAATGTGCATTGTAGGGAAGTTTCTGTACATGGAGTTCTTTTTTATCTTTGGACTGTACCATATGCTTTTACTGATGGGTATAATATACACAAAATAGCAATCTCCTCCAGACATTATTAAGAAATAAGAATTTGTATATCTTATAACTATTTCATAGATATATACATATTTAGATATATACTATGTTAACGTGGAAAAATCCTAAGGTCAAAGAGAGACGCCCCTACAAACCAATAATGGAGTTGGAGATTGATTGAGATGGACGGCTTCTGCTCTAAGGATTGGCTTTTACTACGATTTTTTTACGCATTATCAAAACATCTCTCGAGACTTATCTTACAGTATATGTATCTAAATTTCATTGAAATTAAAGTTAAGACACTTAACTGTTAGTGGAAAGTACGGTAGCCAGTGCTCCTAGGAATGGCTGTTTTGACAGCGGGAACAGGGTATGTAAGTATAATTAGCAATCATTATGGCCAATTATTATGGAAATATTAGTGAATTTTTGGACTAATTTCGCCAGTAACGAGTATGCCAATAATGTTACCATAATAATAGATATATTGAGACACGCGACACATTCGCATGTGTCATAAACTCAAAACGAATCACGTCAAACTTTCGAAATAAATACCTACGTCATTTAAATTCTGATAGCCGGTTATCTCTTGTTCACAGAACGTTTTCACGAGGCGCTGTGACGTATCTGACGTCCAGGTGAAACTGTAGTATAATATTATGATATTCAAAAGTAATTATGTCAAACGGAAATTAATATGAAGTTATAGACTACTATATTTATGACCCGCGGCTTTTCCCGTGTTAAATGACAGTCTATTGTGGGTTGATAGTCATTATTTTATTGCTGTAAGTCATATTAATAATAATAATAATAATAATAATAATAATAATTTATTTCAGACGTAGTCCATATTTTTGTTAGTTACATTTTTTTTTCCTTAACTATGTTAGTTTCAATAATTGTGACAAAACAAATTATACTAAAACAAAAATTCAATTAAACAACACTAAAATTAAAATCATCATCAATTAACTAAAATTCAATTAATACCGAAATTTAAATTATCACCGAATTCAATACCAAAATTCAATCAATATTATACAATATTTAAAATTAAAAACTAAAACAACTGCTAAAATTCAACCAAAATTACAATATTTAACATTAAAAACAGAATCAATACTAAAATTCTATCTAAACTGCAATTAAAATCAAAAACCAAACAAAAATTAATATTAAAATTCAATGTAAATTAAAACTAAAATCGAAATTCAATCAATACCAAATTTAAATAACAATTTCAACTAAATTAAAAAGTAAAATTCAATCAATTAAAAGCTTAAAATAATGAATTACTCAATTTAATTTAAATAAAAATAAAAATATGTCAATATAATAAATTGTCTTAAATTATCACCGTATTCAATATAAATTCAAAATTAAAATCATAATCAAATATCAAAACTAAAATCACAACTACAATCAAAGCTTAAATCAAAATGAAAATTAAATAATAATAATAATAACTTAAAAAGAGGCTAAGTACACACACGCTTGTTTGTATGTGTGTGTGCACCATTCCAGCTCCTCCAGAGTGGGCTGTCGAGTTTGTACGCCAATGTGCTGAGAAGGGTATTAGTGCTATTCACCAGTCGACTCATCGTAGACGATACACGTTTCCGGAGGATCGCGTAGAAGTCGTCCACACGAGCCTCCGCAAACATAGCAGATGCACTGCAGTGACGTGGCCTCCCCAGTACCACTCTCAGCACATTGTTGCACTGCACGCGAAGAGCTCTGAAGGCCCTCTGCGTATAGTCCGCCCACAGACTGCACGTGTAAAAGGTTTGGCAGTATGCTCTAAACAGCGTTAACTTTACCCCTTCGTTACAACGAGCAAATCTGCGGGCCAACATATTGCCCCGGACCGACAGCGCCCTTCGCTCCCTCTCTAAATCGCCGTCGTCCACGAGGCGCTCGTTAACTATGTGGCCGAGATACTTGAACTCAGCCACCTGTTTCAGGGGAGATCCACACAATCTTATAACGGGCTGAAAGTTCGTGGGTTTGTTTTTTCCCCTGAATACAAGGAACTCGCATTTTTGGCGTTGTATTTGAGCCCATTTTTCTCTGCATACTCCTCACAGATTTTGAGTAGCTTCCGGAGGCCACTGACCGAAGGACTAAGCAGAACCATGTCATCCGCATAGCTGATGTTGTTCATAGAAACACCATCAACCGAACATCCGACACCGGCTCCGCTAAGCCCCTCTATCAGCTGGTTAATAAAAAGGTTGAACAGCCTTGGTGACGTAATTAATTATATATACGCGACGTAGACGTATATTAATATTTTTATATTAAGCTGTAATTACTAACTATTAAATAAATAAATAAAAAAAACTCGATACTAACAAACTAATTTAACTTGCAAACTAGTATTTTCTGGAAGCAATAAAAGGCTTTTTTATTTTTATTTTATTTTTATTTATTTATAAGTCATATTAATATAGTGGAACACAATTAAAGCAATAATTAAAGCAAAAAATCAGTGTGTTTGATTAAAGCAAAAAAAATTTTTTTTCGATTGCAAACGAAAAAAAAAAACCGACATCCATTACATGGACTAGTAGTACCGCCTTATTAGAGATTACCTAAAAAGTACTTGTGTCATCTCAATGCATTTTAAATGAGTGGTCTCATTCAATCATGACAATCATCACCTTTCAATTAAAATAAGAGCCATTGAAATCAGCAAACCCAGTAAAAAGTTATGCGTTTTAATACAACGTATTTCTAAAACAAAAACTTTGAACTGTGGTAGAGCACAGCAGGAATTTCCTGCTCAAAATATGGAGCAGTCCGACTGGGTAGTAGGGACCTCGACCTTACAGAAGACCACAGCTAAATAATACTGTTTTCAGGCAGTGTTGTGTTCATATTGGTGAGTAAGGTGACCAGAGCTCCTGGGGGGGATTGGGGATTGGGTCGGCAACGCGTTTTCTATGCTTCTGGTGTTACAGACGTCTATAAGCTACGGTAATCGCTTACCATCAGGTGAGCCGTACGCTTGTTCGGTGACCTCATTAGATTTAAAAAAAAAACCTTTTATTGAAGACCTAACTTGACATAAATAATTATGACATTTATATACATACATAGTATGTTATCGTCCTAATCTACTTACTCGTAAATAGTTGTTTAACCAGTCGAGCAGAGGTCTTTACTTACAACTAAATAACAAAGCGTGTGAACTTGTAGAAATGTATGTACCTATCTTTGAAAGAGGATAAAGTGGGATGTTTCATTTTGACGCGGGTGAGCCTTTATATATATATATATAGACTCAATTATATATCGCTCCATTCGAAGTATTAAATTTTGCTGGTCATTGTTTTATTTTATTTGACTAACCCGTTTGCGTAGTTTGTAGTGACCCTGCTGACTATCAGGGGGTTGTGGGTTCGATTCTCACGTCGAGTCTGGGTGTAATATATATATTTATTTATATATCTATCATTTATAAGTGTGTTTATCGAAAAAATATATATGTTGCTATACCAGTCGGTTTTTACCTATAACACAAGCATTAAGTTGCTTACTTTAGGAACAGATGACCGTGTGTGTATTATTATTATATTTATTATTATCATTATATTATGTAAGATATTGTAAACACACACCCTATTCTATATTATTTCTGTATTAATTATTATTAATGCTCTGAATATACATCTGATAATTTAATTGAAAGTTTTAAGTCTAGAATAATATATTGAAACGCGATCTATTAAGTAATGAACGTTTCGTGATCGAAAGCATATATTTTGATCATAGGCAGTAAAATATTACAGTGTTATTTATTAGAATACAATATAACCATTAAGTTTATAAAAACGTCTTGTTTTGTAATCTTTAAATAGTTAATAATTAAATGTCTATAACGATCCTCCTTCCAACTCTCTGAAACATAACATGTGTAGGGTCAAAATTGTGTTTGCAGGCAAACGAAAAAAAAAACCGACTTCAATTAGATCGACAAGTAATACAACGTAGGTAGACGAAAAATTAGTCAAGTAAATACGCATCATCAAAGATTACTCCAAAAGTTGTAATCAGATCTCGATGAAATTTAAATGTGACTACATGATAAACATCGGTTTTCGATTAAATTAAAAATTATCAAAATCGGTACACCCAGTAAAAATGTTATGCGGATTTTCGAGGGTTTTCCCTCGATTTCTCTGGGATCCCATCATCAGATCCTGGTTTCCTTATCATGGTACTACACCAGGGATATTTCCTTTCTAACAAAAAAAGAATTATAAAAAGGTTCATAAACGACGAAGTTATCTCCGAACATATGTAATATATATATATATATACATACGGTCGAATTGAGTAACCTCCTCCTTTTTTGAAGTCTGTTAAAAATAAGTAAACTTAGAGTCCGCAAACACATACACACACACTTACTTACTCATACACTCACACACAGACAATTACGCACAACCACATAAACCAAGATAAATATGTGTATCGATATACAAAATACCTTCTACGAGTAAGAACTCTAACCAACGCAGACTGATAGTCATAGTAGGGACGTAAACGTTTACATATTTATGTATAACTCATTCGGATATAGCCCTCGTTTATAACTGTTAAACTCGAGTTACGCGAGCGCGGTTGACGTTGAGTCTACGTAGAAAATAAATTTTTCATAAAACTGACGGCCGAATTAAATGGTTCCCTGAGCTTGATAAGGGTGGGGAAAAGTTGCCATTCTTTTAAGGAAAAGTTGGAATTTATGGACGCCTCATAACTCTTGCGAGCTCAGGGCTAATTTGAAGCTATCGAGCCTTTTAAGCTGAGTTGCATATTATGTGAAATATCTTGCTGATATGAATTTTTTATGTTAAAATATTGATTACTAAACGATGATTTGATTGACAGGGTTATAAAAGTAATTAAGTTTAATTTTAAATGTAGTTTTTATATAGAATTCTTAATTAAACAATTATTAAATAAAATATTTAACTTGTGAACTGAATTAGAATCTTAAAAATCTTCTAATTCATTTATTATTTTGTTGGAGTATTGTGGATTATGTTTATAACAGGGAAAACCTTGTGAAAATAAATGTGTTATAATGTACGCTATCAAAATATATACAATGATCTAAATAATATGAACGGATGGAAAGTATTGTTGCCTTAAAGTTTTGGTACTAATTTTTTTTTTTTTTTATTAATTAGATGTATTTTATCGTTTTCAACCACAGGTCGAGAAAAAATGTTTAATTTAGCCAAAGATTTTTTTTTTTCAAATACCCACCCCTTCTAAATAATACGTTCGAGAAATTCATACTTTTCCACAATAAATCAACGTCAATCAAAAAGTTAGCGATCACGCAAAATCCCACTTTCTAATAACGAAGTTTGTTCTTAATTATTCAAAGAGTGTACGCTCGCTACGAGTGTTCCAGAGCCCAGAGCGTAAATGAATCACTAATTTGATTTAAAATTACCTGGCGTCGATACAAATGTAGCTGCGTACTTCGGGTGTAACATAACGAAACAGCCCTGGGTCTTTGTAATGAGTATAATGTATATATGTACATATAACTTTACTATGAATTATTCTGTACACAATTTTATTAATGGTTAGCTACACACGTGGTTCCGTCCACGTAATTTTCGATATTGTGCTTAAAAAAAGTGTGTGCGTATGTGTGTCAGATCCGAGGCACGACTGGAGTTTACTCCTTCAGATCAACTGTCCAAATAGGCATAAAAAAGGCTTATTAGTCTAAAAAAAGATTGATAACATATCAAATGGTAAACATACGAATCAAATAGCACCGTCTATCTATCTAAAATGGCGTTATTAGAAAACTTCGTAATGCACAAAAAAGTAACCAGGTAATTCGTTCAGAAGATTTTACTACTCATTTTTTTTTTCATACCGGGGACCTTAAATGAAAATCGAGTACACTCCAAAAGATAGCCTAAGTATTATTCTAGGCTGCCAGGTATCTTCGTACCAAATTTATTTACAATCAGTTCAGTATTTTTTGCGTGAAAGAGTAGCTAGCATCCATCCATCCATCCTCACGAATTTTTGCATTTATAATAGTGGGATTAGTTTGATGAAGATGTCTGAATTTTGTGGCATTGCGTTTTATGCAAGACCTGATTAAATTTATAATAATTGATAGTTTTATTAAAGGGGACCGCTCTGGTGTAATGGTGCGTGTGCCATGTCGGCAGCGCCTAATCACTGACGGTCGCGGGTTCGATTACCGCTCGGAGTGGATATTTGTGTTCATAAAAATATTTATTTCGGGTCTGGTTATTAGTCCTTGTGGGTCTTCCGAACGCGCCTCGGTGAGAACGTTAAGCCGTCGGTCCCGGTTGCTATCATGTACACCTGATAGCGATCGTTACTCTTAATAGGGAATATATATATATATATCCGCCAACTCGCATTGGATTTGGCGTGGTGAATTAAGCACTAACCTCTCTCGTAGATGGGGAAAGAGGCCTATGCCCAGCAGAGGGATATTACAGGCTGAAGCGCTTCAATTTCTAGTAGATTCTTCTCTACAGAATAAAATGTGTAAATTAGCGGTAGGTTCATATACGATTATTTTTTTAAGACTAATCCGTTTTATAATTATTAATATGACATTCCAAATTCCTTGATAGCTTTATGAAATAAAGACATTTTTGTTTTCTATTTTAGTTTAAATGATATCACATCAACAAAACAAAATGGACAAAATTGATGTGTACCTTCACTTCAGCCTTCCGCAGTCCACTGCTGGACATAGGCCTCCCCAAGTTCGCGCCACACATCCCGGTCTTCCGCAATCCTCATCCAGCCTACACCGGCAATCTTACGTAGATCGTCGGTCCAACGGGCCGGAGGACGTCCCACACTGCGTTTGCCAAGACGCGGTCTCCACTCTAGGACCCGTCTACTCCAACGGCCATCGGTCCTGCGACACAGATGACCAGCCCACTGCCACTTCAACTTGCTAATTCTGTGGGCTATGTCGGTTACCTTCGTTCTCTCGCGGATAGTCTCATTTCTAATCCTGTCTTTGAGAGAGACCCCAAGCATAGCCCGTTCCATTGCACGTTGAGCGACTTTAAACTTGTGGACCAGTCCCTTGGTCAGTGTCCACGTCTCGGCTCCGTATGTTAACACAGGCAGGACGCATTGCTCGAAAACTTTTGTCTTCAAGCATTGCGGAATCTTCGAAGTGAAGACTCGACGGAGTCTGCCAAACGCCGCCCAGCCCAACCGAATCCTCCTATCGGCCTCCTTCTCGAAGTTGTTGCGGCCTAGTTGGATAGTATGGCCTAGGTAAATATAATCCTGAACAACTTCGAGAAGGGTACCATCGACCGATACCGGTATCGGTATGACTTGGTTGTTAAACATAACTTTCGTCTTATCCAAGTTCATACAGAGACCGACACGTCGGGAGGACTCGTTTAGGCCGGCCAGCATTTGGCCTAACTCATCCAGCGTCTCCGCAAAGATGACAATATCGTCGGCGTGTCGATGTGTACCTTATACCTACCGTTATAACTAAGACAATAAAAAATTTAAAAATAATTTCACAGCCGAAAGTTTCAATCGTCGAAACCCCGTTTTATCTTCCAAGCGAAACGCGCGCTTATCCTCGATGGAACAGTCTAGTAGCAGACAATGGATACATTAGCGCGCCAATTTCCCCGCAGCCGAAAATAATGGACTATCGGAAGACATTGAAAGTGGGACTCGATTCCTATAAAATATATTTATCTTTTCCTTTGTGTTATATTTGCGGTACTGGAAGTTAATTTGTTGCGTTTTATCTATCTATATGTTAAAATTGTAACTTGAATGTAGAAACATTTGGAAATTTCGGTAAAATATTATTTTCCAAAAATTCTGTGTAGTAATCTTTGTATAAATTTATTTATTTAATTTATTTCTTTATTTATTTATATATAACTGTAAATAGATATTTTAGTATTCTTCAATATGTATAATAATTAAACTTTTGGTAATTCGAATGAGACGTGATAATTACTTTCTATTTTAAAACATTTAAAATGAAATTGATCAAAGAATGTAATATTATTAGATCGTGTTCTTGCTCTTCACTGGCGGGAGTTATAAATTATTCTAGTAGAAAAGTGATTCATGTCTTACTCCATTAATTATTAGGAGCTATTTCACTTCAACTAATAAAGTAACACTTATGATATTGTCTTCTAATGTTTACGCGAATTTCACTCATTACAATAAAACAACTTTTTTTTTTACTGGATTTTATCGCGGTTTGTTAAGTTTTTTAGATGCCACTCGGATAGTTTACGGCAACCAGCAGTCCTCCCGTGATCCATCCGTGATCGATGGTGAAATCGTCGTCGTCTATGGTAATCGTATTGGATTCCGATAGATGGCGTTAAGAGAAACGTAACGAGGTCATTCGTTCAGTAAATTTTTCTCCTCAATTTTTTTTTAGTAAAGACTAAAAATATATTAAATTATCAGAGCAATTTATGTACATTTCTAATACCTAAACTTCAAACACAAAGACTGAGGAAGAGAAATACTTTCAACTAAGCACTCGATACAAGTAAAACGATGCAATACTAAGCTAATTTACTTTACGTTCAACATTTCTGAAATACAAATTACTTTTAAAGGAAATAGTTCGAAACCTCGAGCTTGTGTTTACATTCTACAGCTGTCCAGCATTGAATTGCGGGAAGTTGGAAAGGGGATGTTTCACATTTAGGTTGTGAGAAGCGTACTTCATCTATCTTTACTACTTTGATATACGGTCGACTGTCAACACAACAGCCGATAGATAGGGACACTTTTTTTTCACTCTTACATTACCGACCGCATGGAAATGTCGGGATAAAATGGTGCCTATATATCACCTTCAGCTTCCTACACTCTAAGTTCGGTAGTTTTTGCGTGAAAGAGTTAAAATATATATCCATCGTCACAAACTTGTTATCATAAAAGATATTCAGAACATTATAACGTTATTAACCGACATAGCCCACAAAATTAGCAAGTTGAAGTGGCAGTTGGCTGACCATCTGTGCCGCAGGACCGATGGTCGTTGGAGCAGACGGGTCCTGGAGTGGAGACCGCGTCTTGGCAAACGCAGTGTGAGGCGACCTCCGGGTCGTTGGACCGACGATCTACGTAAGATTGCCGGTGTAGGCTGGATGAGGATTGCGGATAACCGGAATGTTTGGCGCGAACTTGGGGAGGCCTATGGCCAGCCGTGGACTACAATAGGCTGAGCTGAGCTGATAACGCTATTATAAAGTTCTGAATATCTGTACACCTTAGCCTTTAATTGTAATCTAATGGCTGACCAACACGAGTTCGTAATCTTTAGGATTTTTAATGTATATCGTGACATATAGTTTATATATGTATATAGTTTATTCGGTATATATAGTTTATATCGGTTTGAATTGGTAGTAGCTTTACTTTTACAAAAACAATAATCACTTAAAAGTTTTAGTATGAAAAATGACGATTCGAAAGTGCTCTTGAGGCCTATTTGAATAAAGTTGTTTTTGATTATGATTTATATCACAGGAATCTATTACTATTTAAAAAAACAAAATTTACCCTCAATACTCTCGTTTATCAATCGTAAGTCATCGAAGCGCTTCAAAGCGGTCAATATGACACACCTCTAAACCATTACACATTTCCGTGGAAACCTTTTAACGGATTACGTTTCTTTCCATGCACTCGACGCGGTCTCATTTTACAGTCTTCCCTTCTAGCCGCTGAGAATATTTAATGCGCTCTTCACTTCAAATTGCCTCAAATATCAATGCATGACGTAGCCTTTCAAATAAAAGTAACCTGAACTGAACGACTAATAGAGAACCGCAGAGCCGTTTTATGGATAAATTAAGAACAATTTTCGCACGTGGGATATTTTATATAAATGTTTTTAATCGTATTATGTTTGATGTTAAATAAAATATTATGTTTCAATTTAATGCTCTATACCAGGGGTTCCCAAACTTATTTTGTCTTCTGCCCACTAAGAGAATAAATTATTTTATAGTGGGGGGCACTGTTTGAGCAATATTTTAATGAATATTAGTTGATGTTCACAAGTTGTAGTCGAGAGTCTTTATAGATTAAATGACAAATCGCCCTCCAAGCCTCTAAACAACGGCTTACGGCACCATTTTTTTTCTAAATCTCACCGCCCTTTAGTACTGCAGCCCCACAAGGGGGCGTTATCGCCCAATTTGGGAAACACTGTTACGGATATATTTTAATGCTTAACGGTTTTTTTATTCAAATATGGACTGGTTTTGCGTTTTAAATTAGATTCTTATTTAAGAGGACGTACCGTATATTAAAGGTAGATGAAATTTTAAATAGAATTTAAATAAAATTGTTAAGGTAACAGTTGTCACAGCGTCTGGCTGTTGTGCAATAATATAGGCCATGAAAACCTTATACAGATGATTGTCGTGATACGAGAGTGGGTTCGTATGTGTACTTCAGTTTGCAATTTTTAAACGAATTTATTTAGATTTTTACTTCAGGACCAAATATTATTCGTAGAGGCTTTTTAATAATAAATTGTTCGTTACAAAAATACGTTGGTCCTGACATATTTCAAGAACGAATTCTTAGACTCTTCGAACTACAATTATAACAAACCCTTGTCAAGTGATATTTCCGCTTGAATCGTAATGCCCAAGAACAAACAAATTTTAAGCCTATTCTTTTTAAAATTAGATAGTGCAAGCTACAGCTTATATAACTTTGATGAAAAGAACAATCGAAAATTGTATAATTCTATGAAGCAATCGACTGATCTATGTAGATTTGAATCCATATTTTCTTTTATATAACTAGGTCGGCAAACAAGCTTACGGCTCACCTGATGGTAATCGATTACCGTAACTTATAGACGCCTGCAACACAACAGGAGCTCTGGTCACCTTACTCACCAACAAGAACAAAATACTGCTTGAAAGCAGTATTATTTAGCTGTGGTCTTCAGTAAGGTCGACGTACTACCCCAGTCGGGCTGCTCCATATTTTGAGCAGGAAATTTCCTGCTGTTTCCTCAGCTATACAACACGGACCTTTAAACTTCAATATTGTAATAATCTGAAACTACACATTAAAAAGGTGCTCATTTCAAAGGGGTCTGTAAAAACCTGTGTTATATACTCGTATTATTGAAATTAATTTGATCATACAATATTTAGCGAAGTTAAAACTTCGTTATTATTTATTCATCAAGTTAATACGCTATGCAGCTTATTGTGAATATTAAAACTATAACTGCTGCGCAAACTCTGAACAGGTGTGTTAACTGTTGGTGTTGAGACTTTTATTTGATGAGTTTTGAACGAGACGTCGTTTCGTCACTAATTGTTAAAGTTTTAAGAGAATTTTGTTTTTATTGTGATTGCTTTTTTACAAGTTTTTGAATGCGTTTTAGATTTGAATGTATACTAGCGACCCGCCCCGGCTTTGCACGGGTCCAAAAACTATCAGTGTTCCTCTAACATATTATACATACTAGCTGTGTCCGCGACTTCGTCGTGTAGAATTTAACAAAGTAGTGATTCTTCAGTTCGCAGAGTTATAAAATAAAATAAATAAAAAAAAAATCTAAAATAAGAGTAGCCAAAATTACTCCTTATTACATTAGTTATCTGCCAGTAAAAGTACCGTTAAAATCGGTCCAGCTATTCCAGACATTAGCCAGAACAAACAGACAGACAAACATTTATTTTATACATCCACATGCATTTCGTATAAAGCTGTTATTTCAATACTACAAACAGACGCTCCAATTTTGTTTATTTGTATAGATGTATAGATAAACCTTCCTCTGGAATCATTCTATTTACAAAAGAAAACCGCATCAAAGTCCGTTGAGTAGTTTTAAAGATCCAAGAATACACACAGCGGGAAGCGACTTTGTTTTATACTGTGTAATGATAAACGAAAATTAATTAGTGAACTGTGTGTAAAAGCATCAGGTCCAAACAACTGTACCAAAGTGAATAAGTCTTATTTTTAACAGACCTCAAAAAAGGAGGAAGTTACTCAATTCGACCGTATATTATGTATGTTCGGGAATAACTCCGTCGTTTATGAACCGATTTTAAAAATTCTTTTTTTGTTTTAAAGGAGGTATCCCTAGTTTGGTACCATGATAAGGAAACCAGGATCTGACGATAGGATCCTAGAGAAATCGAGGGAAACTCTCGAAAATCCGCATAACGTTTACTGGGTGTACCGATTTTGAAATTTTTTTTAATTAATCGAAAGCCGATGTTTATCATGTGATCACATTTAAATTTCATCGAGATCGGATTACAACTTTTGGAGTAATCTTTGATAATGCGTATTTACTTCACTATTTTTTCGTCTACCTACGTTGTATTACTTGTCAATATAATTGAAGTTCGTTTTTCTTCGTTTGCCTGCAAACACAATTATACTTACTAGAATTAGCCTATGTGGAAGTAACAGAAACATATTAAGAGTCCAGATTACACAACCTAGTTAGGAATGGCAGAGGCAAAGCGAAGGTTGTTCCAAATAGATTAAGAAGCAGCGTGGTGGTTTAAACTCAAATTCTAATTCTACATAAAGAAAGAGGCCTATGCCCAGCAGTGGGATGTTACAGACTTCTTGAAGATAAAATATAAAATCAATAAACAGACACTCAGGCCGTAATTTCATATAACAATATATTTCGGCACACCCTTTCAGTAAAGGCTTCAAAAAACCTCGAAGTACCGTTCCTCCATTAGCTAAGAAGCTTGAATAAAAATTTATGAATCGTAACTTACATTTATTTTCGAGCGTTTTGTGAGAATAATATATAAATAGGATTGTTCAATCTTAGGCGTTACAATGATTCAGAGATATATTGTGTTTATATATTACATTAGAGTTTCAAGTGAGTTGGATGTCTGTCCTTGTGGGTCTCCCCACCGTGCTTCGGAGAGCACGTTAAGCTGTTGATACCGGTTGTTATTATAAATTGATAGCGATCGTTACTCATAGTTGGGATTATATCCGGACACCCGCAGTGAAGCAGCGTGGTGGATTAACCTTTAATCTTTCTCCTACATGGGCCAAGAATGAGGCCTATGTCCAGCAGTGGGATGTTGAACATCTCAGAATGGACGTTGTATCATCGTTCTGAAAGGAAAAGAAGCAAAATAATGAAGCGTACATGCCGCGGTCGATTGCTTAGTACAAGTCAATTGCCCCTTCATATAACTCGTATAAAACATTCGATTATATAATGTGGTTAAAATTTCATTTCTTATGTCAGTTTTAAGATATCTTTTATATACAAAATCTCGTGTCACAATGATTGTCCGGGTTAATCTCCGAAGCAACTGGACCGATTTTAATGAAATTTGCACAGATATGTATCTTACTCCTGCTCAAAATATAGGTCATATTTTATCTTAATAAGGCGGTACGAAATTCACCAGGTCAGGTAGTATAAATATGTATTTATCGTTGGTTCATTATAAAGTATGGCGAAAGATTCGCCAATTCGTCACTTTTATTGTAAAAAAATATTTTTCAAAACAGGCATTCCGTACTGATAACAGAACTATGGATTATTAACTGACTTACAAACAGGAGGAGGTCCTTAATTTGACTGTTTTTTATGTGTGTTACCTCAGAATTTTTTACTGGGTGTAACGATTTGACGATTTTATTTTGATTGTCTTCGATCAAAAATAGAATCGACTCTTTTTTTAACTGAGGTAGGGCACAGCAGGAATTTCCTGCTCAAAATATGGAGCAGCCCGACTGGGGTAGTACCTCGACCTTACAGAAGATCACAGCAAAATAATACTGTTTTCAAGCAGTATTGTGTTCCTGTTGGTGAGTAAGGTGACCCCAGAGCTCCTGGGGGGATTGGGGATTGGGTCGGTAACGCGCTTGCGATGCTTCTGGTGTTGCAGGCGTCTATAAGCTACGGTAATCGCTTACCATCAGGTGAGCCGTACGCTTGATTGCCGAAAGCTGGTGATTATTATGAAGTTCATTTAAATTAAATCACGATACTTTTTGAGTTACCTATAATAGTGCGTATTTACTTGACAATTGTTTCGTCTACCTAAGTTGTATTACTTGTCGATGTAATCAAAGTCATTCGCGAGCAAACACCATTATTGAACCAATTTAAAAAAAAAAGGCACAAGTATAAATAAATATAATACAAATAAATCTAAAATTACAAAAAATAGTATAAATGTCCCAGTACAATGGTTCCATCGCTCGGTTCGCTTGCATCATTACGACTGCATTTGTCACAATACTGTTAATTACCGCTGAAATGGGTTAAATGTTGTGTTATTATTGTTTAAAAAGAGGTCGTGCTGTACAATGGTCAAGAAAGAATTATTTTTGGACACGGTCTTCGTAGTTGTTAAGTTTTATACTTATGTAATGTGAGTATTTTTATAAATTTTATTTTTTGCTAGTGTGTATGTGTGTGTGTTTGTAGGTGGTAGGGTTTCTTTTCATTTCTTGTGTATCATATTAAAAACAAGTGTAACTAATTTCATTACTATGAACTGGTAGATCTATGATATTTGGGACACTAAAAACAATTGAGTCCGCTTGAAAGTCCCCACTGCTGGATCACATAGGACAATAGCATATATCTGCAAATAATTGAAATGATGAATATGATGAATGTGAGGTAAACTTCACATATAGTTTATGGAGGATATATTTTTAATATGTTAACATACACATACTGTCGTGTATTCGTAAGCTGGCCAGCATAATCCCTGTTAAAGGTAACATCCAACTGATATAGAAACATAATTTTTCGCAATATTGCGACATATAAATAATACATGTATAAACAAATGCATTTTAAACATATTCGGGATGAGAATCGAACTCAAAACGAACCAGAAATCAGCTTCAGTATAAACTGCGCTAATGGGCACTAGCCCATGACTACATTTGTAGCGATAATATCATATTGATTAACGTAAATACGGTATTAATATATTGAATAATAAATTCAATTGTAACTAAATAAATATCATATATTTATATAACATAATGGTAATCTATTTCGTTAATTTTAGTTACGACATTAATTTATAAAAGCATGTTTAATAGGTAAAGTGTAATGAATGGGTTTATGGTATAAAGAATTAACAAATTGTCATATTATGTGTATAACCAAAATGTCTATTGAAGTTGGGCACGGCAGGAGCAGGAACACAACACGGCAAACAAAGCGAACGGCTCACCTGATGGTAAGCGATTACCGTAGCTTATTGGGGAGCCAATAGAAACACAACACTGTTTGAAAACAGTATTATTTAGCTGTGATCTTCTGTAAGGTCGAGGTGCTGCCCCAGTTAGGCTGCTCCATATTTTAAGCATTTCAGCAATTTAACAGCAATTTTGCTGTAGAAATAAGTTAAAATAATACGATACACTGAACTTTAAGCTGAAATGTCGATTAACGACTTTTATTTTATTATAAAAATTATATTTATAAAAAAAACCCGCCTGCGTGAAGAACAACTAATAGAAAATCATCTGAAAAAGCTGGAACAAGATAAAAATTCAATATGCACACAAAGTCAGCGAAATATAGAAACAATATCAAACATTTTGTGCTGTACATTTAAAATATTAATACGGTAGTCCTTCGAAACTTTATGCAACGTCGTACATAACATGCAGTCGGAGACATGCACAAAGAGAGAATGATTTGACTTATCTTTCAATTTTACATTGATTAAGTAATTTTTTAGGGTCAAGAGAACTGATAGCAAGCCCGGAGAAAGATCTCACTCTGCTCAAAGCAACGTAAGCCTGACCTTTAGCAAATAGGTGACTGCTTAAGTCAACAACTATTAGTTTTAATATAATGAAATTATTATTAAAATTATTTGTTTGTATTTGGTATTATGTATTTGTTATTGATTTTATTAATGTAATTGTAAATTGGTGTGATATTTATAAATTTTTATTTGTAATTTTAATTGTATGTTTTTTTTTAACCATTGTATTTTATTAGAAAGGCTACACCCCGAAGTTGATCGTCGCCTAGGAGGTGAGTTTGGCATGGCATAGGCGTGGGAAAGAGCAAAGTCCACATTTTTTAAACTTTAATATTGTATTTCTTTATTAGTATTATGGTAATAATAATCATGATATACCTTTTTAAAATCCTTGTATTGTGCCCTTCAATTTGATACCCATATTGTAGTATTCGAGAAAAAAATTTTTTTTCTTTAACTACAATGGCTTCGCGCAGCCGCCATGTTTGATTTTTTTTAATGTCACCTATCTAAGAACACTTGGGCAGCTAAGACGAACCTAACGATACCTCAATTATGTAAATCTGTTCACTGGTTCTGGAAATATGAGGTAGTAAAGAATGTTACATACAAACATACATACAAGATACGCGCGAAAAACATAACCCTTTCTTGGCAGTCGGGTAATAAGGAAAATCAACAAAAAAGGAGTGAACTATATTTTTGGAGTTTACTCCTTAAGTATCGAATTTCATATAAGCTCCGGCATGAAAAAATACGAGGAGTAAAATCTACTGAACAAATGAACTCGTTACGTTTTGTATGCTATTGGGTTCCGATAGATGGCGTTATTTGATTCATTTATTTACCATTCGATATGGTATTAATCTTTTTCTTAGACTATAAGCCTTTTTTGTGCCTATTTAGACAGTCGATCTGAAGGAGTAAACTCCAGTTGTGTGTTGGAGTTGACACACAGACTTTTTTTTTACTTTTTTCCCTAAGTAACGGTAGACTTTTAGCTCGTTGTTAATTTTTTTTTATTATAATTAGGCTACATGACAATCATTGCAGTTATCTGTTATAATTTTTACATTCGAAGTTTAAAATGATTCCTGTAATTACAACTACATTCTATCGTTATTTAAATTTAATAAATTAATTATTATTTTATTCGAAATGAGAGTTTAGTGATTTTAAATGGAATGCCAATAGCTGGATTTCAATATTGAATATTTCGAGTGAAATATGAATTGTTTATTGTTTAATACGAATATATTTTATAGAATGATCGTCGCGATGAAATTGATTACTTTAATTGTTTATGTTTTTCCGCATTAATTTAACGCATTGAAAATTGTTTTAGTAATTTACTGATGTTTGATTAAAGAAAAAAGTGTGTGTGTACTTATGTACGCACGTAAGAAGTTATACTTGATTGGCTAGCTAACATCACGTTGCTAATGTATTCTTCGTTGACTAGCTAACCTAAGGGTGTCGGTTTTTAAAAAAAAATTACTCTCATCACTTTTCCAAAAGAAGTTCGACTTTAATTAAATTTAAATGCGATGGACGTAACAATATATAATAAATTCAATCGACCTCATTCAAAAATACAAAAAAGTTTTGTGGATATTTAACGCTTAAGAATAAGTATATCAACAATGAAAATCCAAAAACTTTTCTCAACCGATTTAGTCATCTTGTTGATTCCCGAAAGTACTGTAAAGTAGATGGCAAGTACAATTTAGGTCTCTAGGCTGATGGGCCGATGACACATTTTTGAGAAAATGTTGTTGAGGTAATTTTCCTTTTGGAATTATTTTCACGATGCCTTGGAAAACTTGACTTTTCTTTGAAGTCTTTGTGTGGCTTTTTTATATTATAAGGGTGACAATAAGAGTATCGATTCCCTATAGAGGAAAGAAATGTAAGTACCCACCTTTTTATAAATAGAGGATAAGTCTTAGAAATAATTGAGGTAAGACACACCAAGAGGTTTCCTGCTAAAAATCTGGAGCAGCCCGACTGAGGAAGTATCTCGACCTTAGAAGATTACAGTTAAATAATACTGCTTTCAAGCAGTGTTGTGCTCGTGTTGTGAGTAAGGTGGTCGGAGCTCCTGGGGGGTTAAGGGTAGGGTTGGCAATACGTTTTTTACAAAATACGTTATTTAACTTTAAAATCCATAAGCATTTTTTTATATGATATTAAAAAATGTTTAGAATTTTCTAATGTATGGGTAACACCAAAATAAAATCATACAAATTAAAAATTCATGTAGAAATAGCCTTAGCGCTTAGTACAAGTCAATTTCTAGACGTTCACCCGATTTCAATTTACTCCTTCCAATCACGACGGAGCCAGCTCAGCGACAAATTGTACCCGACGTGCTTTCAAAGTCACGACATATTTTACAACGATTAAGCGCGTTTCTTTTAACAGGCAAATGTTAAATTGTTTATACAATATCTTAACTTAATATTATAAAACGGAAAGAGTTTGTTTGTTTGCTTTAACGCGCTAATCTCAGGAAGTACTGATCCGATTTGAAAAATTCTTACAGTGTTAGATAGCTCATTTATCGAGGAAGGCAGGCTATATATTCTCACTCCAAGACAAATAGAAGCGGAACATCAATGAGGAATGCTTAGAAATCGGTTTGTTTCCCTTTTTAGAGCTTCCGCTACGTGCGCTGTGTAAACAGTTAAAGTTTCGTTAATTCCACGCAAACGAAGTCACGGGCAGAAACTAGTTACTAAATATATTTTGAATAGAATAGAATATAATTTAATGGGCGCTACTTTGAACGGATTTTCATTAAACAGTCATTTAAACACGCAGGTTGTTTACAAACGTGGTTTTATCGCTAATTAGGTGATCCAGGCAGACTTTAGACAGAGGTAATCCAAAGAAAAGCTAGGTGGTGTATCGTTATGACCAATAAGATTTTTAGGCCTTAAAACAATACGCTGCAGCTCAAACGCGGGTAACGATAATCACCAAGGTCATTAATCTGACAAGAACAGAAGAATCTCTAAAATATTCTGTGCAATTAAACCAAGCAATTCACTTCTTAGAATTTCTTCATATAATAAAAAAAAAAAACAAATAACATAGTTCTTAAAAAAATATAATTGACATAAAAATAAAAACGAAATAATAAAATAGAGTTATTCTAATAAACAACGAGTGCCTTACAGCGATAAAAAGATTAAATTCCGCCAGTTGAACGCGTCTGGGAGCGTTCGACGATTTAGCACAAAACCTTGATTAGGCCCCGCTTGAATTTTTTTTCTTTCTTAAAATTAATTTCTTTTCCTAAAAATTCCCCTCGAGTATAAACTCGAATCGCTCTCGTAATAGGAATCTGTTGTCTCTGTTAACAACGAGGGATTTTTCTTTTGAAACTTTTATGTGGCACGATAGGATTAAGACACGATTTTTTATTCATATTTTTTACACGCATTTATAAAAAAAAAAATTTGACTATACCACCACAGCGTAAAGACTATAGTGGTTCAATAGAGAATGGTGTGGAATAGTTTTTAAGTTAATTGATTAAACTTGAACAGTTCGTTATGGTTCGATGGGATTTTCTACAAAGGTTCAAAAGTACAATATTTGTCGCGATTTTGTTCGCGTTGAATAGTTACTCTGGGGAGGCTCTCAAAATGAAAAAAAGTCCAATTTTGAATCATTCTTCATTGGTGCTTCGCTCCTATTGGTCTTAGCGTGATAATATATAGCCTATAGCCGTTGTTGATAAGCGGACTATCTAAAACTGAAAGAATATTTAAATATGACCAGTAGTTCCTGAGAGCGTGTTCAAGCAAACAAACAAATTCTTCAGCTTTATATAGGCACGTTATAATAAACAATCTTTGGTGGCCTTGCATTATAGGTTAGCAATGACTAATACAATAAAATAAACAAGGACTAAATTATAATAAAATGAAAATTCGAATCACTTATAACTTCTATAAAGTAGGATACATATAAATATGTCGAAAATGTAATTAGTAAAATCGTTAGAATCACAGGCGATCTAAACGCCCCTACTTATCACCGTTGTACATAGAATTGACTGACGGCACGCATACAAATTTCGGCCTTAAGTGACAAAGATCTCATAGTAACAAATCCAAAGCCGCTTGAGGTCCCCCTTATTTACATCTGCTTTGAGATGAACATCAATTTCAGATTCTTTTAGAAGTAAAAATGTTTAATCTACGTTATTGCTTACATTATTCTAGTATAGAATATATAATACTAGCTGTGCCCGCGGCTTCGCCCGCGTTGAAATCAGTGTGACACAAAGTTTTTCCGGCAAACTTCCAGTGAAACTCTCATCATAATCGGCTTAGCCGTTCCATAAGCCTTCCTCTTGAAGCCCTCTCTCCATTGATGAAACCGCATGAAAATCCGTTCCGTAGATTTTGAGGAAATCGATAACATACACTTTTGGGGACTTTGTTTTATAATACACTAACTGTTGCCCGCGACTACGTGCGCGTGAAGCGCGCGTCGCGTTTAACAAAATGGTTCGTTGAATTCGTCAGAATTGTGGTATGAAATAATGTAGTAATAATGTAGTATTGTAGTGTAAATATGTTTAACTATACTGCATGTAATTCAGTTTTTAATATGGTTCTACGTAACTATATGTCACAGAATAGCGTAACGCACGCTCCTCCGTGACTCCGTGAAGACAGAGGTAAATAAAAAGTATTCTAGTAACGTAAAGGTTGGATATTGTAAAAAATATATTTTTTTGTTCTACTTATAAGTGATCAATATTAATGTTTCTTGAACACATAGGGTTGCAACGCGGTTATTTTGCTTTAAACCGACCCTGCTGTATAAGTTTCATACAAACTATCAACCCCAATTAAACCCCCTTAGCGGTGGAATATCGCAAAATCCGTTCTTAGCGGACGTCTATTAATTATAATCTGCTTCCCTCCTCGTGAGCGCGGTCGAGTCTGAGGGGCAGGAACAAGAGCCTCAGATCTTCAATACACCACCAGGGGACCCGGTGGTGGTAGTGGCCAGATGCACGAGAGTAATGTTGGATGATCGGATACTCCGGATGGCTCAAACCATCACGGGGGACCGTGACGCCGATGATTCTTCCGTGGTCTGGGGGCTACCTTCACTGGAATGGATAAATGGGGTTCCAGGATGTGGCAAGACAACTCGCATAGTCGGGGAATTCGATGAGGACGAGGAAGTCGTCATTACGACCACAGTCGAGGCTGCCAAAGAACTTAAGGAGAAGCTGGCACACCGCTATGGCGTTAAAGCCAAATCTAAGGTGCGCACTATGGCCTCCGTACTGGTCAATGGTTTTCGAGGGGGCGCAAAAATCAGCCGTCTTACGGTAGATGAAGCCCTCATGAACCACTTCGGGGCCATAGTGATGGCAGCCCGACTATCAGGGGCCAAGAAGGTGGTCCTCATCGGAGATATTAACCAGCTGCCGTACATCGACAGGGAAAACCTGTTCAAGATGCGGTACAGCAGACCAACCCTGATAACAGGCATATCGTGGGAGCTGTCTTGTACGCACCGAAACCCCAAGGATGTCGCCTTCGCCATCAGCGAGGTCTACAAAGATATTTATAGCTCAAGCCCAATAATCCGTTCCCTGCGCGTGGAAAGCTTCACGGGCGCGCAAATCTCTGCAAAACAGAACTGGACCCTATACCTGGTCTTCACGCAGGAAGAGAAGAAGTTGCTGGTGGACCGGGGATACGGGAAAGGGGAGGGGTCGCGTGTCTTGACTATCCACGAGGCGCAGGGCCAGACGAGTGAGAGTGTCATCGTCATCCAGACGAGGAGTGGGAGGCTGCGAATACATGACAGCGTTTCGCACGCGATAGTCGCGGTGACTAGACACACCAAGGCCTGTGTCTACTACACCGACTACAGAGATGACGCGATCTGTCGTTTCGTCGGGAGGGCGGCGGAGGCTACGGAAAAAGACATCCTCGAGCATAGTCTCAAGATGGCGATTCATAATAGAGACACCGCCGTCGTTGAGAGTATTCTCGAGATGTCAAAATAAAATTCGAATAGGTTGCTTTGCTTGGGAGGAGTAAGTTTGGTAGTAATATAGACAATATTAAAAAATATATTTCTAAGAAAACGATTATTACGCATGTAAATAATGTAAGATTTAGCTAGATATAAGTATAGTATTATAAGGAAATAATAATAATACAAAAAAAAAAAAAAAAAAAAAAAAAAAAATGTACCATAGATTAGATTAAGAACCGGTCGGTGGACTCACGTCTCTTTTGGAGACATTAAAAACAAACATAGTCTGACTTGAACAGCGATGTTGTTGACTAACGCCTACCTTGAAATAGAGAAAAAAATAAAAATAAAAATTTGCATGTATTAGAGTAAAAAAGGACATGGGTTCATAAGCCCGTGGATGTATAAGACCTGTTAAATAAAAAAAAAAAAAAAAAAAATCTGCCTCCCTGCCAAATTTCATCTTTGTCCATCCTGGACCATCCAGCAGTTTTTGAGTTCTCGTGATGAGTGAGTCAGTGATCTTTCTCTTTTATATATATATAGATTACAATGCATTATTTGAACACCTTCTCACCATGTATAGAGCATACATTTTAAATTTCAAGTCTCTTACTTCAAAAACATAGGACTTTTATATAAACTTCCAAGCCCCGTTTTACCCTTTTAAGGGTCGAGTTTCGTAAAATTAGTTCTTAGCAGATGTCTACGCCTTATAAGAAACCTACTTGACAAATTTTAAGTTTATAACTGTTATAGTTTCGGAGATTTCGTGATGAGTGAGTCAACCTACCATCCCCCGTTTTAACCCCAAAAAGGAGTTGATTTCTAAAGATACATTATTTGGATACCTTTTTACTATCTATACATACATTTTAAATTTCAAATCTCTTACTTCAAAAACATAGGACTTTCATACAAAGTTCCAACCCCCGTTTTACCCCTTTAAGGGTCGAGTTACGTTAAATCAGTTCTTAGCATATGACTACGCTTTATATGGAACCTACCTGCCAAATGTCAAATTTGTAGCTGTTATAGTTTCGGAGATTTCGTGATGAGTGGGTCAACGTAACATCCCCCGTTTTAACCCCAAAAGGGGTTGATTTCTAAGAAACATTATTTGGGCACCTTGTTACCATCTATAGAGCATACATTTTAAATTTCAAGTCTCTTACTTCAAAAACATGGGACTTTCATACAAACTTCCAACCCCCGTTTTACCCCCTTAGGGGTCTCGTAGGAGTTTCGTTAAATCCATTCTTAGCAATAGATTACGCCCTATAAGGAGCCTACCTGCTAAATTTCAAGTTTGTAAGCATTATAGTTTCGGAGATTTCGTGATTAGTGAGTCAACGTAACATCCCCCGTTTTAACCCCAAAAGAGAGTTGATTTCTAAAGATACATTATTTGAACACCTTGTTATCATTTATAGAGCATATATTTTAAATTTCAAGTCTCTTACTTCAAAAACATAGGACTTTCATACAAACTTGCAACCCCCGTTTTACCCCTTTAGGGGTCGAGTTTCGTAAAATCCGTTCTTAGCGGATGTTTACGTCCTAAAAGGAGCCTACTTGCCAAATTTCAAGTTTGTAGGTGTTATAGTTTCGGAGATTTCGTGATGAGTGAGTGACCTTTCGCTATTATATATATTATAGATAAGTCTAGTACTTAAATATATGCACTAGATGACCCATACGATTTTACCAATTCACACATACTTTAGCCTATCGTAGTCCACGGCTGGACAAAGGCCTCCACAAGTTCACGCCAAAAATGGCGTGAACACATGTGTTTTACCCATAGTCACCACGCTGGGCTGGCGGGTTGGTGACCGCAGGGCTGGTTTTGTGGCACCGAAGACACTGCTGCCCGTCTTTTATTTGCGTATTTCAAAGCCAGCAGTTAGATGGTTATCCCTCCATCGGTCAGCTTTTTAACTTCCAAGATGGTAGTGGAACTGTGGTATCCCTTAGTCGTAGAGGGGGTATATTCTGTACTGTCGTAATCACACAGCCGATTTCACCAATTATCACATTTAATTAACTTTAAATTGGTTCGAAATCGGAAACCATTTTAAGGAGATATGTAGAGTCATCATATTAGAATCACAACCTTTAGATACAGTCCACTAGTTCCATCCACGCCAATCAAAGAAGTGGTAAGATCAGCTAATAACTTTACATAATACTGTCACAGTAGGATTTCTTTAATTTACTATCGTGGCAAATAAGCAAATAATCTGTCTGATGGTGAGCGGTTATCGTAGCAAATGTACGCTTGCTACTTCTGGAGTATGAGAAACGCGTTGCTGACCCTACTCTTGCTCTCATCATGTCACATATTCAAAAGCTCTGGTTACTGTACTCTTAACAGGCAAACGATACTTCTTGAGAGCAGATTATTTGTTTGTGATCTTCTAAAAGTTTGAAGAATTTCTCCAAATAAGTAGGACAGAGCTCCTGTGGACGGTATGGGGTGCGGTCAGTAACACACTTGCGGTGCTCTTGGTATTGCGGGCTTCTAATTACGGTAACCACTTACCATCAGGTGAGCAATACGCTTGTTTGTCACATTAGCTATATATAAAAACGCTATCTCAACTTGTCGTCTAAAATTATATTTTGAATGGATGAGCATAAAAATCCCCGTTGAAAATTAAGATAAAGTCACCGTGACTCAGTAAGTAAGACGAATACATACGTTCCGATTCTTTTCAATCCAGATTTTCAAACATTCGGGATTTGTGGGCCCGTGAGCGATAGCGGCATTACGCGGGGAGACAAATTCGCATTAGTGGCGACATCCCTTGTCTCGGATGTTACACGGTTGCGCGCGTTTACACCGACCGATTTGATACCGGTTTTTCAAAATTATAATAAAATTTAATATAAAAAAATAACAAATAATTATAATTTCTCTAAGTTTATTTGTTACTATTTAAAGATAAATTTGTAAAATTAATGAATGATATTAAGTACTAAAATTTTGCTGCATCATCTGTCGTCATACCAATGTAAATTTCGAACCGCTTGCGACACGCTTAAAATAACATTAAAAAAGTATATTTAGATAAAGTTCTTAAAAATTTTATAATAATAACTCATTGATGACTTTGAATCTTTTAGAGCCTCTTATGTTAAAAAAAACATAAATAAATGAAATCAATATCGATGTTAATAACATTTTTATCGTTATGGAGATTAGTAAAAAGTAAAATAAATATTAATATTTATTATTAGTATATTTATTCCATCGGGTTTTTATAAAAGTATCATCAAGACAAAGGCATATGTTATTCGAACGTCCATTTATCTTAATCGCAGGACAGTTTAGAATCACTTACAGATTATAGCCAAAGATTTTAAAGATTTTAAAAAGAATTAATACATGGACGTCAGTAAGCTATTGTTTGTAAGGAAAAAAATCTTTTTTTTTATTCGTTTAGTAAATAATCTTTAATGCAAACATTTTATGAAGCTATCGGCAGCTACTATTTCGTTGAACAAGAGTGTTGAAGAATATTTTGTATATAATTACATACATATATTAATTAGTCACCCGTTACTGAAAACACAGGTATTAAATTGCCTGCCTTAGGAACAGACGACTTTGTGTCTGTTAAATATCATCATCATCATCATCACTTCAGCCTATGGCAGTCCACTGCTGGACATAGGCTTCCCCAAGTTCGCGCCGACATCCCGGTTTTCCGCAATCTTCATCCAACCTACACCGGCAATCTTACGTAGATCGTCGGTCCAACGGGCCGGAGGACGTCCCACACTGCGTTTGCCAAGACGCGGTCTCCACTCGGTCTCTTAAACATAGTAAAAGAAAATAAGATAATACAACACATACTTATAATTCAGATTACGTACATACAAATAAGCCTTTCATATGTGTTACAAATATCGTATATGAATTGTTTGAAATTGTAAATAAACGCACCGTCAAAACAAATGCTAATAATTCAAAGTGAAATCAAGTTACATCAAAAGAGTTCAAAGAGTGAATTACAAATAAAGTGTTATATAAGCCGTTGTTGTATTCACGAAGTTATGAAAGCCTTAATACGAAACAAGGGGAAGGTTATAATCTGGTGCTAACGTGATAACTCAGTAAAGTGCTCGACTCAAACTCGTTGGATTTATTTTAGAGATACGCCTTTATACGCTTCGAGTTGTATTTGATGATATGAGCTCCGTTGTTTATATATTTTATTATTTTCGTCTCAGTTATAACATTTTATATAAAAATGATTATGTAAGTCAGGTTTTTAAAACAATCACGGCATATATATTTATGTATACAACTTGTTTATTTAACAAAATCAAGTCTTAAAATGTATTTTACACATATAAATCTTAAGTCTAATATCTCGTACTTAGTAACTTTAAAGATATATAAATTAATGTATCGTACCTCAGTTCATTTATCATTTTATAATATTACTAGCTAAACAAAAAAATTGGAACATATTCTTACACATTAATTTATAATGAACAACAAAAAATATCACCCATCTTACCCTTACTTAAATATACCTTAGACAATTTACTTTTGTACATTGTGTAAGAATTAACATATCAAATAGACCGTTTACCCGCTAGTATGACTCTAGCTCTAGAGCTGACTGGCTTAACCGCTAAAAGCGTCTGACAAATTGTTCCGTTTTAAAAGCCACCCCGCTTAAAGACACACTGGGGAAGCATACATCAGGCATCTTGGCGTGGTTCAACTGCGCCGTGAATGATGTAAGTAGTCGCTCTCGTAAAGATAACGTTTCTACTGTTCCTACACATTAGAATATCTAAGTACTTTTGAAACGCGGTAAATTTATGGTTATTGTTCTATTTTTGTTTCACTTATAAAGCATATTATGTTGGTATGTAACTGTTATGTAGCTAGATTTACCTCGCTCTTTATCTGTATTTTATTAACTGACTTCAAAAAAGGAGAAGGTTACTCAATTTCGGGGATAAATTCGTGGTTTATGAACCGATTTTGATAATTCTTTTTTTTTTGTTGAAAAGGAGATATCTTTGGTGTGGTACCATGATAAAGAAACCAGGATTTGATGATGAGATCTTAGAGAAGTCGAGGGAAACTCTCGAAAAGCCGAGTAACTTTTTACTGGGTGTACCGATTTTGATAATTTTTATTTTAATCGAAAGCCGATATTTATAATGTGATCGCAGTTAAATTTCATCGAGATTTGACTACAACTTTTGGAGTAATCTTTGATAATGCGTGTTTTCTTGACTAATTTTTCGTCTACCTACGTTGCATTACTTGTCAATATAACTGGAGTCGGTTTTTTTCTTTTGCCTGCAA
The DNA here is from genome assembly GCF_905220565.1 of Melitaea cinxia. NCBI lineage: Eukaryota > Metazoa > Arthropoda > Insecta > Lepidoptera > Nymphalidae > Melitaea > Melitaea cinxia. The sequence continues at coordinate 17,100,777 of NC_059401.1, forward strand.
ACCCAATTATTTCGTTGGTATTAATCTTGGAATGTTGTTTTATAGCTTGTGTCATAATCATCTATACAAATATATAAAATTGGAGTATCTGTTTGTGATATTAAAATAACCACTTTTTACTAAATGCATATAAATGTATACACGGTACATAAACGAAATAACATTTTTTACAATTTTTGTTTGTTTATCTGTCTGTCTATTTGTTCCGGCTAAACTCTGAAATAGCTGGACCGATTTTGGCGGAACTTTCACTGGCAGATAGCCGATGTAATAAGGAGTAGCTTAGACTACTTTTTTTTTAGAAATTTATTCATTTTATAAATGGAAATTAACAATAACTTTTTTGTTAAATTCGACGCCGACAAACTCGCGGGCACAGCTAGTCTCAATATAAAACACTGTCTATCTCTTGAGCGTTTGCGATAGTATCGAAATATCGGGAACCCAAAATGACCGACAGCAAACGAGGCAAACATCCCATTCTATATATAAATGATAGGGTAAATAAACGTGAAAATTGAAAATAATTTTTAGATAATTTTACATTTTATCAGTTGATAGTAAATTTAAATAAAAATGTTCATCATCACATCATCATCATAATCATATCTCATAACTATTCAGTCGCTATTGAAAGTCCAAATATATGCTTTACTGAAATCAGCAAAGCTCCATCTAATGTCCAAAAAATCTACACTTCTCACCAAAGGTTTATCGCTCAACACAAAGTTTTCTTTTTAGATATTTTTTACATAATAATGAATGTAATTTAAACGAGACTTCTTTTTTAACTTAAACTTCTAACCCAAGAACCAGCGACGGTCAGTCTTGGTAATTTTATTAAAGCTGAAAGTTTCTCAGTGCTGCTTCCAACACAAGTATAAGCAATGGCCAAATATGCATGGGCTGAGAAATTTTATAACGAAAGTCTAGACCCTCTAGGACTCTTGAACTATTCTTTTTTACTACAAACATTTAAATTTTTTTTTAGGTATTGTAAATAAACCATATTTGTGTTACAATTCCTTGCTCGCATTATTCACATACAAATTACTATACTATAATATATAAATTTCAGCCTATTGCAGTCCATTACTGGACATAGGCCTCCACAAGATCGCGCCAAAAATGGCGTGAACTTATGTGTTGCTCATAGTCACCACGCTGGGCAGGCGGGTTGGTGACCGCAGGGCTGGCTTTGTCACATACACATATAAGATAACAAATTTCAATTTCAATAATAACTCACAATGATGGTCGAGACTTTTGCGCTCGTAAAATAAATGTTATCCTAAGAATTTTATGTTTTATACTTGGCTGTTAATTGTTTATGGTTATGTATCGTTCGAGAACACGCTTAAATCTGGCTAGACGTGTTAACGTGTTGTCTGCAAAGTTATTTTATAGCACTCGTGAGGTTCTTTGATGAAATATGCACTATGGATATGTACATACTTACAGAAAATACTTGTCAGTTTTTATTATTGGTCTAAATCATTCATTGTTATATTGTTACACAACCAATTACAATTTAATTTCAAGTAATATTTTACAAATCATTAGTATTGAAAATTCACACACTGAAAGACATCTGTAGAATGTATATAATGTAGTAGGTTAACCGTTATTTTACATCATTTATTTGTACTATTTTTTCGAAAAATAAATCGTTTTTATTATTAATTTTAATGATTAAACAAATAGATAGTTGAACAATATAAATATCACTGGGATATTATAAAGTACACAAAATCGAACATCAAAATAAAAAAAAATAATTTTATTCAAATAGGCTTTAAAAGCACTTTTTAAAAGTGAAGCTACCACCGATTCGGAATGTAGATTCTGCAGAGAAGAATCGGCAAGAAAATCCGCAGTTACTTTTTTAACAATAATATACAAACTGAAAACATATGTGTTTTAGTTGTGTATTTATGCTAAAGTTATTAAATAACATTATTTATTAACGTTAATTACCAATCATCATAGGTTATTAAATAACATTATTTATTAACGTTAATTACCAATCATCATAGCCTAATTATTGTACTTAGATAGTAATTGTACTTATTTGAATTTAGCTAACCTTGAAATTTTGATTTCAAAATTGTTCTAATAGTTACAATGGAACGAGAAGACGTTCTGACGCCAATGGTCGTGGAATGGGTTCAGAAAAGATATTTGCACATATACATTTGTTTTCTAACTGCATGTACGTTATGTGAGTCTACAGTATCCCTCAGATAACTACAATGTATGTAGGTCTACAATCAGTTTGCAAGGTCATTGTAAAATTTATTTTCCTTATCTGAATTTAGCCGTAGAATTTAGAACCTTTTTAAATTTAGAACCATTTTAAATTTGGAACCTTTTCATCATCACGTCGAGTACAGTATGTTCCCGTGCTTCAATATTGATTCCACAGTGGTTGATTGTCTGTGATATTTTAACCTTGTGTTATTTTGAACTTATTTGTTGCTACGATTGATTATATGTAGATGTTTCTAATTGGTAAAAATATTAGGTAGTTAATGAATAGTTTCAGGTGGTAAAGATATGTAATAGTTTACATAATTAATTTTGCTTATATCTAATGAATTAAAAAAAAAATTCTGTATTCAAAATGTTACTGATATTAAGTTTCTTGGTGGGCTTTCTTAGTAGAAACTTGTGATGTAGCCAAAGCTCGTGAGTACGCACTGTAAGCATCCATAGGCTTTAGTAACCACTTACTAATAGCTGAATCTACGTTTGTTTGATACACTAGTATTTTAAACCGGCCATAACTTGACGATACAAGAGTAATTTCATAAGTCTACTTAAATAAAGTACATACATATTTATTTTGTTTGACAAATATTTTTTTTCCTACCAATTATTCTATATACCACCAACGTTTGCTATATAACCTCTTGAGATTGCACACATTTGATCTTATGTACGTTCGATGTTTGTAAAGGAATAACATAATTTGGCGAGCGTAAACATTTACTGACTCCGTCGAAAGGGTCAAACGGGTAGACACTGTTTTGATTCACTGGTTTCTCTATATTACAACGACCAAGCCTGTTTTTCCCCAAAAATATAAATAAAACGTTTGATGATTATCCTCTCAGCCGTTTTCCTTATTAACCGCCGTTTCCTTTGACCAAATATCTCCCTTAAATAGAACATGTATCAGCTGAATTTCAGGATGAGCAGCTTTACAGAAGGTCACAGCTAAATAATACTGCTTTCAAGCAGTGTTGTGCTCCTGTTGGCGAGTAAGGTGAACAGAGCTCCAGGAGGGAATTGGGACAGGGTCGGCAACGCGCTTGCGATGCTTCTGGTGTTGCAGGCGTATATAAGCTACGGTAATAACTTACCACCAGGTGAGCAGTACGCTTGTTTGCCGACCCAGTTATATATTTAAAAAAAATCTGTGCTTAACCGATTTTATTCGGTTAAAAACTATGGCTTATTTTATTAATAAATATCTATAATATATATAATTTTGTACACAGGTTAATAGAGAAAAGACAGTGTTATGCAAGAAATTAATGAAGCACTGTAACATACTGTCTTAATGTTCATTAGACGAAGGAAAATAACTTGCGTCATATTTGTATCGCAAAAACAAACAAAATTATTAATTATATTAAATAAATAATATTGGTAACAAGTGTATTAAATATATCGATAACTTTTTTTTACCATTAATTACTTTAATTAAATATAATTAATGAACTTCTTACGAACGTAATGAAAATAAAAGTTATGTTTTCAATATTACTATTATTTTATAAAATATTATCTTAACTCGTAAATGTTCTCCGCCGTTTTGAATTTGCATTCACAACCTTTCTGGCGTGCTTAGGTAAAAAGTACCTTGTTTTACTGATTTTATAAAGTTTTGACGTCATTACATATGTTATGATAACAATCTTAAAATATATCATTAAACCTATTTTTAGCCGAGTTCGAAAAAGGAAAAGTAAGTAAAAGATTAATATTGATTTGAAATAAAGAATAATGTATTCAGTTCCTTCATCTACTAATAGATGGCGTTGGGCATCCGATTCAAACACTAATGTATTTAGTTCCCTTATTTACTAATAGATGGCGTTGTGCCGTCTGTTAAATCGCGCTGTCAAGATTATTTCACAGATGTACTTATTGACGACTAGTGCATTTGATAATTTTTTTCGTCTACTTACGTTGTATTACTTGTCGATGTAATTGAAGTCGGTTTTTTTAAACACAATTACATTAATCCGATATCATTATTAATATTCCATAAATTTAGTTCCAACGAATCCAAAACTTAAAACTCAATTTTGTAAGATTTCGATTTTTCTTATATACTATCTTTCACTTAGTACGCTAGCTTTGATCTGACGCAATGGCTTAGAATCTAATCACATAGTTCCATAAAGTATTACAGTATACAGTTTTCATTATCCTAAGTTAACATTACGCTATTAATTTAATACAAACCAAAACTTAATTCTGCAACCGCGTTATCAACTTGAAAATGTATTTAAAATATCGTTTTCTATGATAACATTTATCTTGTGTTATGAGTACAATCTCTAAATGGATGTGGGATAACATTGCTTTATAGTTTTACAGTAATATCATATATATTATTATACATTTATTTTATAAGTTACTAGCTGTGTCCGCGACTTCGTTTGCGTGGAACTAAAAAAAATATTATTCAGTTCGCAGAGTTACATAGTAAATAAATTTTTAAACTAGAAGTAGCCTAAGTCACTCCTTATCACATTAGCTGTCTGCCAGTGGAAGTCCCGTCAAAATCGGTCCAGCCGTTGCAGAGATTATCCGGAACAAACAGACAGACAGGCAAAAATAGTAAAAAATGTTATTTTGGTATATGTAACGTATATGTATGCATATGTATTTAGTAAGAAGCGGTTATTTTAATTTAAAAAAACAGACACTAAAATTTATTTGTATAGATTCAAGCAGGTCGAGAAATTTGAAATAAATCATCACAACAAGAAATATCTGGTTCAAAATCTTTAGCAGCTCGACTGGGGAAGTACCTCAAGATTAATGAAGATCACAGCTAAATAATACCCCCCCCCCCCTATCAAGTGGTGTTGGTTTTGGTGATTAGCTAGAGTTCCTGGGAAGGACCGGGGTAGGGTCAGCAACGCGTTCGTCCTGAATAGTATTCGCCCTTGGGTAGAAGTGGCACCGCGCTTTTGACTTTGAGCGTGTAGGTCGCTATCGGTAATTAGAAAATTAAAATTTTATTTAATTATTGATTTAAAATTAATATTTAATGTTAAAAAAAAATTAAATTTATTTTTAATTTAATTAGTATATTTAGAAATTCGTAGAGCTGTGGCCTCCTCATTAGCATAAAAAAAATAGTTCACTTATATAAGTGTGCAATTTCACTTTATTTATAATAATTATAAATTAGATTAAATATAAGTTATATAAATTACGTTTTCAAAAATAATTCAACATTACATATTATAATTACTTGATTACACGTTTGTTTCTAAATAGCATTGAATATAGCGAGCTTAAACACAGTAGGTGTACTAAAATAATTAAGCGTTTAGACCTACACTTGTATATTCAATTCAATTAAAATTAATTTCAACAGTGGAGTTCAACAAACAGTTACAAAATTAATTTATATTTCCAGGAAATATTAAATTCATACAGTATGTTTACGTTATTGTTTGGGAATTATGAAAATTTAAAATTTAATTAATTTTATTCCTAAAACATATTTTTACTATCCATTGCTGGTGAAATATCTTTCTTATTGTGAATTTGCTTCCTTATTGTGAATATATAATACAGAAAAGAATGTAAAAACATTTAAAAATGAAAAAGAGAAAATAATAAAATAATAAGCGACTTAGAATCGAAAACGCTAGGCCCCTAAAGGTTCTCTGCGTGTGTCTGCAACTGTTAGGACTCAGCGCTGTTCTTCCATGAAGTTTCTTGCTTCAGCTCTTATTGAGACCGCGGGGACCCATCCTCCGTGATTATCAGCCTCGTGCAGGAAGGCACGCTTAGTGTTCGAGTGCGCCTTTCGGAGTGCCGGCACCACGACGGACTCGTAAGGGCAAACGCTGGAATTGCGGAAAAGCTATAGCGTCCCCGCGATTCTGCCATAAGAGCGACGAAAGAACACCCCAGGGGTTTTGGTCGGTGCGAGTCCGACTTAACCAACGGCTCCCCTCGGCCGTGGTGTATCCGTAAGGGTTTTCCCCTGGGTCAGCTCTGTTCTTCCATGAAGCTAGCTGTCTATTTAAAACCAAATGGCGTTAAACACAGCGAAATTATTATTATAATTTATTAATACTAGTAATATAATTACGCGGACGCTGCGCAGGAGCTGGCAACGGGGCCGGCCGGCGCACACGTGGCAGCGAACTGTCGGTGTCGACGCCGAGCTGCGAGTAGCTAGGTTTAGTTGGAGGGACGCGGAGCGAAGGGCCCAGTACAGCAACGCATGGAAACGTCTCACGAAGGCCCTCTGTACCATTGGGGTACCATAGGACAGCAACAACACTGTAATATAATTATACAAGTTGTATCAGCTGACGTTGTACTTCTCGTATCTTGTGCATGAAATTGATTTAATGGTTAAGTTTTTAAACAATTGCGAATATCTTGCGCAATTTTTCAGTGAAGAGTAGTTCCGTTAGCAACACAGCTTTTATTTTATTTTAACACACAAGATTTTAAATTACCATTGTTTTGCATTACCATGTTACGTAAAAAACGTACGAGAAAGGAGGTAGTCCGGTATGGACACTTCTAATGACGTCAACATCTACCCGCAAACTTTAGTCTCGCAGGAAATGTTGACGTCGAAAATATCGAGCTACGCAAAAAAAAAAAACAACATTGTAAATATCCCGTTTTAAATAATTTTTGTGTTTTAAGACAAACACCGCTTCGCTTTTTTATCCGCGTAATTTCCTCACTCTTGTTAATGTCGGGATAAAAAGTAAGCTATGTGTTCTCGTTGTTCTGAATCTTAAGCTTTATATACCATGTTTCATGGCAATATTCAGTAGTTATGTATTAAACCGTAATAATTATACATTTACCCACTCTCATATACTGTCGAATTTATAAATAATTTTACATTATTTAAACTAGGATTTTCTAAATTGTACTCGAAGTGTAGAATGTCACGAGGTCGTTACACTCAGTCATTTCAGCTCCTAAATTGAATTTAATTATTACGTAATAAATTCTAATTAATTAATAGTTTTAAAAGCGCTACTATATAGTCATTTCAGTACACTTGTAAACGCTCTAATATTTAAATGGGTTAATTTTATTTGACATATGCTTACAACAGGGCTGCGACAACTCTTTCAAGGTTAATAACAAACTCAAATATGTATAACCTCAATAAATCAGAGACATATAACAGAGTGGTGTCCAAGACAGTTTAAAGGAAGAAAAGGAAGACAATGTCGCAGGTGGGAAGACGATTTTAAAAGTATCGTAGGATCTGCTTAGAGACAAAAAGCACATAACCGCACACTATGGAAAGCTCTAGTGGAAGCCTATGCTTGACAGATCTTAACATACCGGTGAGCCGGTGTCAACTTAAACTTAACTAAAATATAAAAAAAAATGTTTGTTGAAAAAAAGTGTAAGATTGTTTAAATAAAATAATAATATTATTATCTATTATCATTATTATTATATTAACAAATCGTTGCTTATTAGTCTCGCTAAATCTGGAAAAAAGCTTGAGATTCGAACAACTATTTTTTTAAAATCTTTTTAACCGATTTCAAAATATCCTTTTTTTGTGTCACCTCAGAACTTTTTATTGTGTGGACTGATTTTGATGATCCTTTTTTTTAAATGGCGAAAGGTGTCGCTTGTCATGTGGTTATATTTAAATTTGATCGACATCTGATGAGTACTTTTTGAGTATAGAGATATGATATTAGAGATATCTAATAATGTGTGTTTACGTGCCAATTTTTTCGTCGACCGTCGTTGTATGGTGGTAGACCAATTTTTATGATTCTTTTTTAATCGACAGCTGGTGCTTGTTGCATAGTTTCATTTTAATTTCACCGCGATTTGATTAGTACTTCTTGAGTGGTCATGTTTTGTTACTTGACTATTTTTTCGTCTACCTACGTTGTATTGCTTGTCGATATAATTGAAGTCGGTTTTTTTCATTTGCGAATAAACACAATCATACATCGACAAGTAATAAAACGAGACCACTATCAATGTAGTTAAAGTTACTAAATTCACATTTTAGTGGTTATTCAAACTGTTCAACAGATCAAGCTCAAAATAGAACTACATAGCAGGCATCAGCTTTCGAATATAAAAAAGCATCATTAAAATCGGTACACCCCGTTGAAAATTTCGAATTAACAAAAATAAAATAAACGCAATCGTACTGAGAACTTCCTTCTTTTTTTGAAGTTGATTAGTAATATTTTGATATGTTTTTCATACGAATCTTCTGCTTATCATGTACTTATAAAACACTTACTGATAATCCGTTGTCCATTTGTGAGAATATTATTTTACTTACAGAATATGTCTGCGGTATCTTTAGCAATAAAAATAAAACAAGAAAGATTTAATATTTAATATTTTCAGTTGGTAACGAAGTTAATGCGATTTTACTCGGTCGGGTTACGTATCGTCAGGTTCTCTTGTACAAACCTATGAGTATTGTAAAAAAAACTGACATAAATCTTCTAGAAAAAAAAAAAAAATATAACAAAATATGTTTAAATTACCAACCCTGAGTAATGTTAAAAAATCTGGCCCAAAACTTCTACAAAAAAAAAAAAAACATAACAAAATATGTCTAAATTACCAACCCTGATTTAATCAATTGAAACAATAAATAATAATAACCACTCTTTGAAACAGCCAGAACGAGCTACATTCTAAGATGAAATACAGCTAGTCGTGAAACTCATTATAATTCATCCAGTGTTGAACTTTCCGAAAGTTAAATTAAGATCAGCTAGGCTAGCCACACCGCTGTTATCCGAAAGAAATTACAATCCCTTTGTAAGCGAGGAATCGTTTTAAAGTTGGAATATTTTATGACGTTTTTTTTTATAATGGCATTGAAAAGTACGTGGAATTGTTAATAATAATTAGGTTATTTTGGCATAATTATGATTTTTTTAGTTTTAATTCTAACCTGTATGTGTAATTGTTATGATGTTGTATCAAAATGTACAGTATCCAAGGCATAAATAAATATTTTTAGTCTGTTGCGAACCAACTACGTTTTTCAATAGGTTATGGGCTTTCTACCGGTTTATCAGTTATTTTATAATTTAAAATAGGTAAATTGTGTAAGTTGTATCGCAGAAACACGACAATGAACTATATTGCTAGTGTGCCGAAATTAAAAGGCAGGGAGAACTATGACGAGTGGTGTTTTGCGGCCGAAAGCTTGTTGGTACTTGAAGGTATGGACAAGTACATCAAACCAACGGCAAATTTTGAAATAAAGCCGATTGATGACGCCAAAACGAAGGCAAAGTTAATATTAACGATAGATCCAGTTTTGTACGTGCACATAAAAAACACCAAGAGCTCAGCAGAATTATGGCATAAATTAAAAGTTATGTATGACGATTGTGGTTTTTCAAGAAAAATTACCCTCCTTCGAAATTTCCACATATGCTCATTTTCTCTCCTGGAACTTAGGAAAAAAAAAACACTTTATTTTTATATATTCAACGAATTAAAAAACAATCTTGTAGCATTGGCTTATTGGGAAGAGAAATATTTATTAAAATTGGGTTAGTATTAAATCGAAACTGAATTATCTGAAATTGGGTCCATCTTCTGACAATGATTATGACAGTTTATAAATTATGATTAATATGAGCGAGTTCGTACTCCGACTAGCACTTGGCTATTATTCATTATGAATGCAACGGACAGTCCTCTTTGTAGTGGATGTCTGGCTGCTGAAGAAATAGCCGCCCACGTGATCTTGGAATGCGAGGGAGTGCCCGCACACTGGGCTACCATCCTTAGGGAAATAAGGACGCTCCGAGAAGCCTGTGAACGCCCCAGGAGGCTTCTGAGCTTCTGGAAGGAGCTGGGCTGGCTGAATTAGTCAGACCTCTTTTGACGCATAGCGGACCTGTGTCTAAATGCAGAAAACCGAGCCCACAACAATACAATACAAGAACTTGGCTGTGACCACACCCTTTTCTTAGGGCTGGATCCGCGCCTGGTGTATAGTCCTGTCGCGTTACAGTATAAATAATAATAATAATAATTATAATAATAATAATAATAATAATAATAATAATAATAATATTCTTTATTGCACACCATTAAAAGATACAAACAAAAGTAGTATAATTAGAGGAAGATGTACAAAGGCGGTCTTATCGCTAAAAGAGCGATTTCATACAGACAACCTTTGGGTATAGGACAGCGCATAGAAAAGCGGTTAGGAAGTGTACAAATAATTGTTATAGAAATAAGAATACATCACAATAGATTATAAAATTATACATACATATATACATACATACATATGCTTACACACTTACATACATTCAAATATACACATATACTCATATATAAATATAAACAAAATAATATAATAATAATATAAATAATAAATTCTTTATTTGACCAAATACTGTACAATTTCATAATCCGCCAAACTGCGTGACAGTATCATGTATCGGCGGAGTAATACCTACGCTCTTCGCTGCCGCGTGTGTGACATTGCTGTCACCTCAACTGACTCTGTAATAACCACTTAATGCGCTCTTAGCAAATACTACTATGTATCTAAAGTGTAAACGATATCCTTTAGGGCTATATAAATGATCTAAAAAACTTCTCTATTAATAAAATACCTCAAAGCGAATATCTAAGTTATTGACTCGGTTAAAAGCGAAGGATATACGCCACAATATGTTGTGTGGCGTCGTATTCCTGAAAACTATGCATCGAATGTTCGTTTTCGTTCTTTCCTGAATACGTAATAGTATATAAAATTATTTGATATTCAAAGCAGTGTATTGTTTGAAGCTTTCGATTTAAAATTGTATTCGAAAATTGTGTATTAGTATGTGCCATCTATTCGTATGTTACAAAAATGTTAATATTACGTTTGTTTGATTTATGATTTTGATTTCGAATATTGCAGAAATTAAATATTACTATATTATATAAAAAAAATGTATCCTACTCAATTGCCTCCAGTAAAATTTTATTCTGCGTCGGGTGTCCGGAAAAAACACAATATACAAGCACAAACTGGGCTAGTCCGATGAAAAATATTTTAAACAACCCAAAATCTTTTGAATGTTAAAATTTGTGCAAATTTTATAAATATATATCTGTCTGCTAATGTTTTTTAACTGAGGACCAGGGACTGAGAGCAGGGACCTCGATCTTACAGAAGACCATAGCTAAATAATACTGTTTTCAAGCAGTGTTGTATACCTGTTGCTGAGTAAGGTGACCAGAGTTCCTGGAGGGAAATGGGCGTGTGGTTGGCAACGCGCTTGCGATGCTTCTAATGTTGCAGACGTCTATAAGCTACGGTAATCGCTTACCATCAGGTGAGCTGGCCATACGCTTGTTTGCCAATCTAGTTATAAATAAAGAAAATACTATAATTAAAAAGAAACATAATAATTATTAAGGGATTTAAGGATGAACCAAACGCACAACTCCTGCAAAAATAAGCAAGCACTGCAACGCGGGTGAACGACGGGTTTGTCATTTATATAAATAATAGTAACAAATATAATTTCGAAAACCTTTTTTGCTAAAAGGAACAAATATTCAATGAACTCAATTAATTAACATCAGTTAATAGACATAATTCATTATCAGTATTTCAAATTTATAAATAAAGACCGTTATTAATAATTTCGATACGAAAACATTTCAAAATAATGTTTTTAATTTAAATTGATAATCGAAAAACAACGTCAAATGTCGTCTATCCTGATTGATCACTTAAAGCGATTTATAATTACTAGTGGTCGCCTAGTGGTCGAAATTCGACCATAATTAATTTAAATTATAAGTTTGAACATGTTGTCAAAGACTATACTTCTATAATAACAAACAAAAGAGTATATATGCGCACGTGTGAAATACCCTATGGCTATGGAAATAATCTCATAAAACATGGACAAATGCAGACCAAATTCTCATACCGAGTTATAAGAATCTATCAGATCTCAGAGACTCTCAGGGTACATGGTAGTGTGTGTAATGTTATTTTTTAAATTTATTTAATGTATTTTTATGCACAATTAAAAAAAATATTAGCATTCTACACTCCTTCTCTACATAAACTATAAGTGTGCGAAATTTCATACTCGTCCGTCCGTGCAATTTTCTTAAAAAGGGGTTGATTAAAAGATTATAATATTGATTTGATATAAAGAATAATGTATTCAGTACCTTCATCTACTAATAGATGGCGATGTGCGTCCGAGTCAAAGACTAATGTATTTAGTTCCCTTATTTACTAATAGATGGCGTTGTGGCATGTGTTAAATCGCGCTGTCAAGATCATTTCACAGACTGCTGTACTTAAGAGACTTCTGATCGTATTTTTTAATGACTTTAATTAAATGATATTAAAAATATTAAATGTACGAGTGACGCAAACGTGCGTGTGAGTGCCCTTCACTTTTAACAGGGTATAAAGTTTTTGCTTCACTTATTAATATATAGAAAATAGATGTTACAAAATAATAAGGTTACGAAAATTGTATATTGTATAATATAATAATCTTTAAATATAAAAATCTTAAAATAGTTTCTACTTTCTTGTACATTAAAACATTAATATAAACAACATTGAAAACGTTTGTTCTGTTTTTAATTGATTTCAAAAAAGGAAGTGGTTCTTAAATCAACTATATTATATTTTTTATTTATTGTATTCTTTTTATATGAGGAGAAGAAGTTAATAACTTTTTACTGGGTGTACAGAATTCATGATTCTTATTTTAATTAAAAGTAATTGCTAGTGTGGTTCTTTTTAAATCTGAGTAAGATACAACGAGTTATTTTTGCGTTATCCGTAACAATGTATACTATAGTATATATCTATCCTGTCGATGTATACTGAAGATTTTTTGAAGTGAAACTTCTTTAGGCACATGAGGGTAAAAAAATTTCGGATGAAACGCAATAATAATAATATTAGCGTCACGGAGATGTACAACGTTTTTTATCGAACAACAGAGCCACCTAGCGTGTACTATGGTTATTACAAAGGTTGTTACGTTAATATCGATAGTATTACATTGCAAACTAACTAGATGGCGCTGAAACGGAAATCTAATTCTTTAGATTTGTATAAATATAAACGAGACTTAAAACTTAGTTTTTTTATTTGAGAACAAACACTAATTAAAAATTATGAATCTCATAATTAAAAAAGCTTATATATAAGGTACCTCATTCCGTTCGTATTACTTTCTGCCGCTTAACCGCACCACATTTCGTTACTTGTCTTCATAATTCATCTTATATTGTTGTCAGAAAAACTATCATTATGAAACCTGCACGTAAACAGTTCAAAGCTCGATTAACCTGCAATTGTAGTGCTTGTAAAAATAGGATTACAAACGATTCATCACGTGAGTAGTACGTGTAAGTGTTAAAATGTATAACTTGTATTTCGTTGTATGTGTATTTTTCAGTACTTTTTAATATATGTATATATATATATATATATATATAAATCGAACTTACGCAACAACGACCGCTTAAGTAATAATATTTAAGTCATAATTATATAGAAATTTGTAAGCAGTGCTGACAAGTGATATTGATTTCGCAGTGACTTCCTGGATTTGAGTATGCGAGAGATGGTAGACTAGGTCTTTCAGACCGCATCAGCTGTTTATATATTTTGATTAATCTACAAAGAAAAAAATCACGAATCACCACAACAATGACGTTTTGAAACGTATTTCTTAAGTTTATTAACCATAAAAATGTAAATCTGATAATGTAGCGACATGAAAAAGACATCACTATTTTACATTTCTTTAAAACGACTTTTTGCTATTTAAATTCAGGCGCTATTTTCCATTTTTCGTAAGATTTATTGCAACAGTTTGCTATGAAACTTCCTATTCTCGAAGTGTTCTGCAAACGGATTCGTCTACATTGTTTTATTGTAAAAACTGAATGTTTTAATCGCGCCACTTGAAATAATGGGGCTACTTTTTATCTGGAGTTGAATAAAAAAATGTTAGATAATATATTATATTGGTTTGAAAAAGTATTTTTACTACTCTTATGCTTTTAAATATTTAAATTTTTGATTCCATTTATTTATTTTCAGATTTGCGTGCATTAAAAAAATTATTAGAAATATTGACTGCTTGTTGACTGGTTGTATATGAAGGTAAGTAACTTAACGCTTATGTTTTAAGTAACAACCAGCTGATGTATACATATTTGTGTGTGATTTTTTCTTAAAAGTGTAATCAGAAGTAAAATATTTTTAATACATATTGAGATAATATTTTATCGGAATTAAAAATTGAGTGGTTAGTAATTGTCTGATAGAGCTCGTTCAAGATAATAGTAGATTTAAATCGTCTCATCGCCCCCACTAGTAGAGGGCTGGTTAATTTTTCGTCCAGACGATTCCATTATTAACTTAATAGCTTTTTACTAAGCTCCCAGAGTCTAGATTATTAGATTCGTTTGAAATGAAATTATTTATTTCAGAGTTTCAATGTGACAATTAAATTATAAAAAATAACTTATTTTAATATTACCTGGAACGAAATTTCAGAATATAGGATTGTAGGGCTTAAATATGTATTCATTATACCTTATAGAAAATCATTGGTTGTTTTCATTTACGTTGGCAATTTGGCAACGTAAAATGAACAGTGCAAAATATTTGATAATGTCAAGACTAAACCTTGCTTAAAAAGTGCTAAGATTGCCCGAGTATCCTGTTCTATGTCTGAAATTCTAACAGGAAAAATTTCACTAGTTTGATTTCACTCTTCTCATAGTCTACCTATTAGCTACGCTTTAATCTTTTAATATCAACGAACCAATTACAATTGAGGTTTAAAATTATTATAACTTAAAAGACACAAATGTGCAAAATACGTAAGCTGATAAGTACATGATTTTTTTTCATCAGCTCGTAAAGAAAAATAGTTTTCGAAGTGTATTTAAGATCCTAAAGAAACAAGTTTACAAGTTTAACACAAAACCCCGCTCGTTTGTCCCTCCGGCCAACTTTTACTGAACGTAAACTACAAAGTCACAATTTACAAAAGAATTTAGAGTGCAGACATTGTGGATTATGGAATGTGATAATTTTTATGACGATCTTCTTTATTGAGAATTTCAGTATATCTTTATATTTCACGTTAGGTCTTAAAATTATATTAGAAAGAGTAGTAACTTGTGTTTGGATCAGTTAGTAAACTGATCCAAACACAAGTAAGTAAACAAAAGAGTACATCGTGATTTTCCGTGCAATTAGCGTAAATACCTTCAAAATTGTATTAAAATATTTAAAAAATTTAAGAAATTGGTCCAGCAGTTCCTCAATATTACGCTTCTAAAATAATTAATAAATAATTTTCATTTGTTTTAACCGACTTTCAAAAAAGGAGGAGGTTCTCAATTCGATTGAATTTTTTTTTGTTTTTTAAATTTTGACTTACTTCAGAACTTTTGACTAGGTGTACCGATTTCGGTAAAAAAATAAAAAATAATCGAAAAGTGGTGGTTTCTTTCGTTTGCGAGCAAATACAATTATTGATTGCGTTTTTTTAACTTTCAACTTCGAATAATTTCATTCACTTGGATTTATAGGTTTCAATAATGCCAAGATAGTGAGGATGGACGGCTCGTGAGGCACCGACAGAAATTTTATTTATTTATTTTAATTAACGTTTTATGCACTTTTTAGTAAGTACCTAATACTTTATCACTGTTTGATGTTCCATTTTTCATTTTATTTTTTGTATAAAACCAGAAATTTTTCATAGACTTCAAACTTTACTTTCCCGACATGTACGCGTTAGGCACGACAAGGCACGTCACGGCGCTCATTACAATTCAGACAGAGCTCCAACCTTCCAAAGGTTCCCAAAAGTTAAATTGAGACCACTTCTAACTGTCGCCGACCTTTATCTCCCGACATTTGTCATTTTTGAAAAAAACACTAAATTAGTAGTACGGTTTAAACGGCCGCTAATTTATCAGGGTGGGTAGCGCGTTAAGGTTTTGGATCAAACGGAATAATTGTGAATTGATTAATCTGTGATTGTTACTTCAACTTTTATCTACGGTCGGTTTCGTATTTGGTTGATATCTCTTTTACTTTTGTTTGTAATGATTAACAGGCTTAAAATAACTTTAACTAAACTTTGCTTCAGCCTGTAACATCCCACTGCTGCGCATAAGCCTCGTTCTCCATGTAGGAGAAGGAGCCACGATGCTCCACCGCTGGTTGGCGGATAATTTTCAACTAAAAATTAAATCTATACTAATATTATAAAGAAGAAAAAGATTTGATTGTTTATTTGTTTGCATTGAATAGGCTCCAAAACTACTGAACCGACTTTAAAAATTCTTTCGCTGTTGGAAAGCTACACTATCCGTGGCCATAGGCCATAATATATTATATTTTCTAAAAATTTAGGGAAAATATTTTGAAATTTTTGTTAAATACCCGTGTGAAACTGGGGCGGGATGCTAGTTGCTTGTATTTTACT
The DNA here is from genome assembly GCF_905220565.1 of Melitaea cinxia. Classification (NCBI taxonomy): domain Eukaryota; kingdom Metazoa; phylum Arthropoda; class Insecta; order Lepidoptera; family Nymphalidae; genus Melitaea; species Melitaea cinxia. The sequence continues at coordinate 17,117,534 of NC_059401.1, forward strand.
GATGATGGCTTAGAAATGGTATGTATTGTATGTGGTTTAATCCACATAATACAAATTGATAATAATACGCATAACATAATTATATAAATAGAATGATAATCCTTTATGGTACTTAAGTGGCTATGCATATATAATAGCGACATAGCGCAGTAATATTAATGTAATTACGAGGTAATATAAAATGAAATTTCGACAATCCTTCTAGCGACATGTTTTTAAAACTAAAATTATTTTTTAATTATATATTATCGATATTTAAGATCAATCTAGCTAGACGATCCGGCGAACTTGGTATCGCTGTATTATTTTTGAGTAAAAATAGATACAAATCTATATTTTCCAGACCGCGCATTCGATAAAGCCGCCCCCTCTGTTCCCGTGGGTGTCGTAAGAGGCGACTAAGGGATAACAAGGTTCCACTACCACCTTGGAACTTAAGAAGCCGACCGATGGCGGGATAACCATCTAACCGCTGGCTTTGAAAGACACAGGCCGAAGACGGGCAGCAGCGTCTTAGGTGCGACAAAGCCAGCCCTGCGGTCACCAACCCGCCTGTCCAGCGTGGTGACTATGGGTAAAACACATGAGTTCACGTTATTTTTGGCGTCAACTTGTGGAGGCCTATGTCCAGCAGTGGACTGTATAGGCTGTAATGATGATGATGATGATGAGATACAAATCTAGCGTCGTAAAACACGCATTATATAAATATGTTTAGAGCTCGTAAATAAATTATTAATAATAAAAATCATATAGAAATAATTTATCAATATAATTATAATCTGGTGTACGATACACGATTTAAAAGTGGAATATTCTAGAAACAATTTTAGTGAAATTACAACGAAGATGTCATATAAACTGAGTGACGATAATAGATAGTATAACGCTAAAATATAAAAGAAACATTTGATTTTTTGTAAACTCCAGAACAATCGAGAACGTTTCGAATACGCTTTATTTGAATACGTAAAGGAGTCTTCCATCTGGTTTTCAATGCATTGTTATGCATCTCTTGCCTCGCAATCCTGTTAAGTAAATATAACAGAGAGATGAAACAAACACGTAAAAAGAGTGGGATATTCGCATTATACTTTTATATAAAAAGAGTAATAATAAATAAAAGCATTTTAGTGAATTTCAGAATTAGTAATAAGGCGTCTGATTGTGTGCCTGCACACGTATAAAAGCGGCACACTAATATTTAACACGTTTAATAAGTTTACATATACTGTACTGTCAATAAAATCAAATATACTGTACTGTCACTCAATATACGTACACACACATTAAGCAACGTCACACACACTGGCAAATGAAAGCCGTAGCAAGCATGTGAATTCAATGAATAGATTATTTTAAATTCGATTTTTAAATTTATTTATTAGTGAGTTTTGATAATTTTTTACTACCCACCGATTATAATTGTTGATAAATAAAAATTTAAAAATAGAATCGTAGTGTCTCTACGTAAGCATAGCTGTATAAGTGTTATGACTGCTCTATTCCTTTCTTAAGCTGCATTCAATAAACAAAAATACTATTTATGATTTTATAAATACTGGTCAGTGTTTTATAACATGCATCACTACACCAGAGCGATTGTCAAAGTTAGCTCATAGTATACAAATAATGTACAATATAAAATATATTCGGTTAAGGTCAATAAACTTTGGATAATCTGATTCCGTATGTAAGTTGAACTTTTAATTTTAGCTTAGCCTTTTTTAGGCCATTAAAGCCGCAATTATTAAAACCGTTTCGTTTACGTCTCGTTACGTTCAAAAGAAAAAATAAAGCATTTTCTTATCATTCGTATTTATCAAATGGGTCGACGACACGCATACAAATTTCAGCCTAAGCGCTTTTATTAAAACAATGCCGAGTTTGTTCTGAGATTATTTTTGTTAAAATTTATATTCGTGTAAAAGTTTTTTAACTGATGTTTTTAATATAATTGCGTATGTATTGTATAATCAGTCTTATTATACATTTTTACCCTTTGAGTAGTAATCTTGTGAGGTTAGTTGACATTCTTGTTTACTATTACATTTTTGCAGAGTAAAAATCTACAGGGAATTTGGTACGAAGCAACGTCTTATAGCACAGATAAAGGAAAAATTGCGAAAAACGTAAATTTTTAGTTACATCATGTAATAAAATATTTTTAATAATTTTATTATTACGGAACCCTCGGTGCACGAGTCCGACTCGCAATTAATTTATTTTGATAGTAACAGTATTTGCTTAGCAGTGATATTAACCGATACTTTAAAAAAAATAGTTCTAAAATATGACTAACACAAGAATACATGACAATGATATAACAATAAGACAGGCAGACAAAGAGATAGATAAAAGTGAAAAGTATAAAAAGAAGTAAAAGTATTGGCTTAGGTTTCAATTATATTATAGCTAGCTGACCCAGCCACGCGTTGTTATGGCTCAGTAATTATAATTTGTTAAAATAAATGTAAATTCTATATTCAAACGCATCATCTAGAAATCAAAATACGGCGCCACCTACCAGATACCTGTGTAGCTTATGTGCCAAACCGCCATCTATTAGGATTTTATAGAATTAACCGATAAATACACACTAAAGTCGTAAAATAAACATGTAATTTGTAATAACAAATATTGAGATTAATAACTGAGATAAAAACTACCCTATCTCCCAAGTTGTACCAAATTACATATGCTTACAAAATTTGATAAAAATTGGTTCAGTAGTTTCGGAGTTTATCGTTAATATACATCGTGACACGATTATATATATCTATAATATATATAAACGCGAAAGGTCATTCATCACGAAATCTCCGAAACTATAACACCTACAAACTTGAAATTTGGCAGGTAGGCTCCTTATAGGATGTAGACATCCGCTAAGAACGGATTTTACGAAACTCGACCCCTAACGGGGTAAAATAGGGGTTGGAAGTTTGTATGAGAGTCCCATGTTTTTGAAGTAAGAGATTTGAAATTTAAAATGTATGCTCTATAGATGGTGAGGAGGCGTTCAAATAATGTATCGTTAGAAATCAACCCCTTTTTGGGGTTAAAAGGGGGGATGGTAGGTTGACTTACTCATCACGAAATCTCCGAAACTATAACAGCTACAAACTTGAAATTTGGTAAGTAGGTTCCTTATAAAGTGTAAACATCCACTGAGAACGAATTTTACGAAATTCAATCCCTAAGGGGATAAAACGGGGGTTGGAAGTTTGTATGAAAGTCCTATGTTTTTGAAGTAAGAGACTTGAAATTTAAAATGTATGCTTTATAGATGATGAGAAGGTGTCTAAATTATGTGCCTTTAGAAATCAACCCCTTCTTGGGGTTAAAACGGGGGATGGTAGGTTGACTCGCTCATCACGAAATTTTCGAAACTGTAACAGATACAAACTTGAAATTTGATAGATAGTTTCTTTATAGGGTGTAGACATTTGTAAAGAACGGATTTTACGAAACTCGACCCCTAAGGGGGTAAAACGGGGTTTGGTAGTTTGTATGAAAGTCCTATGTTTTTGAAGTAAGATACTTGAAATTTAAAATGTATGCTATACACATGGTGAGAAGGTGTCCAAATAATGTATCTTTAGAAATCCACTCCCTTTTGGGGTTAAAACGATTGATGGTAGGTTGACTCACTCATCACGGAATCTCCGAAACTATAACAGCCACAAACTTAAAGTTTACAGGTAGGTTCCTTATAGGGCGTAGACATCTACTAAGAACTGATTTTATGAAACTCGACCCCTTAGGGGTTAAAAGTGGTGTTGAAAGTTTGTATGAAAATCCTATGTTTTTGAAGTAAGAGACTTGAAATTTAAAAGGTCTGCTCTATAGATAGCGAGAAGGTGTTCGAATAATGTATCTTTAGAAATCAACTCCCTTTTGGGGTTAAAACGGGGTTGGTAGGTTGACTCACTCATCACAAAATGCCCGAAAATATAACAGCTATAAACTTGAAATTTGGCAGGTAGGTTCCTTATAGTGCTTAGACATTCGCTAACAACGGATTTTACGAAACTCAACCCCTAAGGGGATAAAACGGGGGTTGGAAGTTTGTATGAAAGTCCTATATTTTTGAAGTAAGAGACTTGAAATTTACAATGTATGCTCTATAGATGGTGAGGAGTTGTCCAAATAATGCATCGTGATCTATATATATAAAAGACAAAGGCCGCTGACTCACTCATCACGAGAACTCAAAAACCGCTGGATAGTCCTATCCACCCAGGATGGACAAAGATGAAATTTGGCAGGGGGAGGGGTAGATTATAGTAAGTAAACTTCCGCTAAGAACGGATTTTGTGATATTCCACCGCTAAGGGGGTTTAATTAGGGATGATAGTTTGTATGAAACGTATACAGCAGCTATAAGTTCGCCTGATAGGTTATTTAAAAAAATAATTTGCGTTAAAAATCTTAGTAGTACATATCTTCATAACTATGCGAACGTAGTCGCGGGTAACAGTTGTAGTAACAGGTATTATAAAACAAAGTCCCCAAAAGTGTATGTGATCGATTCCCTCAAAATCTACTGAACGGATTTTTATGCGGTTTCACCAATGGAGAGAGGGCTTCAAGAGGAAGGTTTACGGAACGGCTAAGCCGATTTTGATGATAGTTTCACTGGAGGTTTACCGGGAAAACTTTGTGACACACTGATTTCAACGCGAGCGAAGCCGCGGGCACAGCTAGTAATATATATATATATATTTCCTCCAATTTTTTTTTACAATAACTCAGGTGTACTAAGGGCCTATTTTACCACAACAACCACCAATAGCAGGAGGTAGAAGAGGCCATTAGGACCTCTCTCACCTTAATAAATGACTACAGCTTCTAGAAGTAATAGCCTTATAAACACAGTGGAATTCAATGGTGTAAAAGAATAATACATAAAAAAACTTTCATTAGATATCATCATTCTCCAAATACCGTTATTAACAACTGGTGGACCAACAGGCCTTAATAATACAATAATTCAGGGTACAATATAAATAAGTAATTAATAGTCCCTAATTGGAACATAACACATATATAAAACCCTAAATTATCTACAGAAAACAAATTACAAACACAACCTTCTCGCCAAAGTAATATTTTTAGGGCAACATTTACGTAAGCTTTGAAAAAGATAAGCTAAAAGTGAACATACATACTATATTGAAATCAGATTATCCGAAGTTTATTGACCTTGACTCAATATATTTCATGTTTTGCATTGTATGTATACTCCAAGCTAACTTTGACCACCGCTCTGGTGTAGTGGTGCGTGTTGGCGCCTAAAACAAAGGTGGTTTGCGGTTTCGATTCCCGCTCGGAACGGATATTTGTGTTTGTACAAATATTTCTTTCCGGTTTGTCTGTTTTTGTGGATCTCCCCACTGTGCCTCGGAGACATGCAGCTGTCGGTCTTGGTTATTATCACATACACATGATAGCGATTGTTACTCGTGGAAGGGAATATATTCGCCAATCCATAGTGGAGTAGCGTCATGGATTAGCCTTCAATTCTTCTCCTACACGGAAAACGAGGTCTATGCTCAGCAGTGGAATATTACAGGCAGAACCGTAAAGCTGACTGTACTGAGGATTTACAATGTCAACAGTAATGGGAATAAGTGTAAATATAATAAAAACAATTAGTATATAAAAATATAAAAAAGCAATATGTAGAATAGTCTTGGTCAGTGGAGTCGCGTCGACTTTTAGAAATTTGAAATTTTAAGACTAGTTATTAAGGCTTCTAGATTCTAAAGTTGCGGTGAAGTACCGATGCATGTTAAAAAAAATAATAATAATATATGGAACAAAAGCACGGGCATAATAAGCCTGTGGATACATCGCATAATTAAAAAAAAAAAAAACAGTAATGGGAGGAGGGATCCTTGAGAAATAAGTTATTTTCAATGAAAATTTGAATATCATTACAATTGGGCTTTTTTAATATTAGAACATTAAAAAACCATTAAATTATATGATTTTTGTAAAATGAAGATTCAAAAGCGTCGATATAATCACATGTACTTTAATTTGAATCGGATTAAAAAATTTCCGTTGAAAAGCAAGACACATTTTTCCTTTTAACTTTTATATAGAACGAAAATGATACCAACATTTCAGAATTGTCAAAATATTGAATTGTTCGCTTCAAATGAAAGCGTCTATTCATTCTGTGACAATGATACTCGATAATGGGACCCACATTCGCAATTGTAGACATGAGAATAGACCTGGTCGTTTTGTGGCGTTCCTCGTCGTTTTCGACTAATTTTCTTTTAAATTTTTCCACATTTTTCGTCTCCATTCTTCGACATTGAATTTTTCTTTAAGATATTTTTTTCGGTGACATCCATTCTGCATTTGTTATATACGCACTTGTAAATGATAGTAATTCTGATTTAGTATCCGTATATAAATCTGATATATTTAAACATCCTCTATGGGACGTTGAAAGCTGATAGCAATTAGTCTGAGCAAAAATTGGTGACCTTATCATAAACGAACTAGACTAAAAAAAAATAGTTTAAATAAAAAAAATCTTGTGTTACGTCCGACCTGGAGTATATTGAAAACGAGTGGAAGCGTGATCTCAGGTACGAACGGGACGAACAATTGTCTGCAGTACGCAGAGCTAACACTCAATGTCTTAAATAAAAATCCTACCTTAGTTTCACTGAATACTGTTCGGTGAAGCCTCGCCAGGTATAACTTAATTAACATCAAACTATAATTGGCCAATCATTACGTCTAATGCTAATCAATTATACTTAACTGAAGTGGCGGGCTGAAGCAGGAACCAGCAATCAAAATGGCCGTTGTTCGGCGTAGTTCACTCACGGTTTTCACAATAATTCAACAAGGAATACAAGGAATACAATTTGCTATTAACAATTAAATTACTTCAACCAACAAAGGATGGTTCGATCAACAAAAGGCGATAATTTTTCGCGAGAACGAACAAGTACAAACAAAAGCGTAACTTTTATACGGAGACCGGAAAAAACGATGCAAATTTTTAAATTCAAAAGGTGACGAATGACAGCTCATAGATAAAAACCATTTCGTAAACTATACTAACTGTCATAGATAATATAATAGTTTAGTGTTGCTACATTTGGTTCATAACATCTACCCGCCTCGGCCAGGACTACCTGGCCGCTAATCAATTGGCAGTCGTGACAAGGTTGATACCGCTCTCTTCAGAACAGAACCGTCCACCCGAACCTCAGCAAAACGGGGCACTCCATCTGCTCCAAAGACGAGGTTAAGAATGCGCCCTCTGCGCCAACACAGTGGCGGTGAGTTAGCGTCCTTAACCAGAACGAGGTCACCAACATGCGGTGGATCAGTCTTGTCAGTCCACTTAACGCGCTGCTGGAGAATATGCAAATATTCCAAATTCCAACGTTTCCAAAAGCTCTGAGTGAGTTGTTGGATCAATTCAAACCGCGAGAGACGATTGAGTTTCACATCAACATAGGGGTATTCCGGCAGGGCGTTCAGCGGCCGTCCAATCAAAAAATGGCCCGGTGTGAGGGCTTCCAAATCGTTAGGGTCTGAAGAGATCGGGCACAACGGGCGTGAATTCAACATGGCTTCAATTTTGCAAAACACAGTTGCGAGCTCCTCAAATGTTAATACGGACTCGCCAATTACTCGTCGCAAATGTGTTTTGGCAACCTTTACAACACTTTCAAAAATTCCTCCCCAGTGGGGGCATGACGCGGGACTGAATTTCCAAGTTATTCTGCGACTAGCTAGTCTAGACGCAATCTCAGTCTCATTAGACGCCAAAAATTCATATATCTCTTTTAAATAGTTATTTGTGCCTTTGAAGTTGGTGCCGCAATCCGACCGAATCAAGGACGGTAGTCCTCGTCGTGACACGAATCTATCTAACGTCGCAACAAAGGCCTCTGTCGAGAGGGCTGAGACTAGTTCTAAGTGTACCGCCTTGGTGGACAGGCAAACAAAGACGCACAGGTAGGACTTGACCGTTTTACTGTTCCTGAGGGTCGAGGTCTTAACCGAAAAGGGACCTGCAAAGTCCGTCCCAACTCCAGCAAAGGGCCTTGTCCCTGTGACCCGATCCGACGGCAGGTCACCCATGATAGGCTGCATGGTAGAGGCCTTGAGTCTATAACAAGACATGCAGCGAAAGACCACACTACGGATCGTCCTTCGGGCCGATAAAATCCAAAATTCTCGTTGTAAAATGGCCAATAAGGCATTACAGCCGGCGTGGGAGTTCTTGATGTGACGATCAGTCACCAACAAACTCACTAAGTGGCCACTTTTGGGCAACAGGAGGGGATGACGAGCTCCATACGGGAGGTTTGCGTTCCTTAGACGCCCTCCGACTCGCAAAAGACCCGCACTGTCCAAAAAGGGGTTCAGTTTGCAAATGGCTCCAGACAGCTTACATTTGCCTTTTCTCAAAATATCAATCTCATTTTCAAAGTTCTCTTCTTGCACAGAACGAACCCAATGAAGAAGAGCATCCTGGAGCTCTTGTGGCGATAAGAACGCCTCCAAGCATTTGTTCTGTGGGTGTCTACAATTTCTGGTGAAGCGCTTGATCCAAGCGGTGACCCCCAGTAATTTGTCTAATGAGCTGTAGCGATTCATTAGGAAATCTGGGTCGAACGGATGGTCCCGCCGTTCAATCGCAAGGGTTCGCAACCCAGGCAATGTGACAGTATCCAAGGCCGGTGTTCGCGGCCAATTAGATTCTGACCTGGTCAACCACTCAGGTCCCCACCACAGGGAGTGCTCAACCAAAAAGGGGGCCATACATCCCCGTGATGCGCAATCAGCAGGGTTGACTTCGCCAGGCACATGCCTCCAGATTAACGGGGTTTCCGATTTCTGGATCTGAGAGACCCGATTTGCAACAAACACCTCTAAGGTGTGGACTGACGTCTTCAGCCAACATAGGACAATTTGACTGTCAGTCCATGCATAGACTGTCTCAATGTTAACTGACGGGCACAAGGTGGACATGACGTGATTCAAGAGGCGAGCAAGAAGGGCCGCCCCTGACAACTCTAGCTTGGGAATTGTCAAGGTAGTTCGAAGAGGCGCGACCTTGCTCTTCGCCATGACCAATGACACCTTCACTTGACCATCCATGGTCACGGTGCGCAAATATACGGCTGCTGCGTACCCACGTTCCGAAGCGTCCGAAAACCCATGAAGGGACGCTGTATGCTTCCCTGGTGGAAGCATAGCACGGGGCAACGATATCATATTGATAGCAGGCAATGAGGAAGCAAACAGGAGCCAGTCCTTCAAAATAGCTTCGCGGAGTGGCTCGTCCCATCCAAGACCTGCAGTCCAAAGTCTCTGCAGGAAGCATTTGGCCCAGAATATGACTGGGCATATCCAACCATTGGGATCAAACGTTCTCGCGACAGTCGACAGAACCAGCCGTTTCGTCCAAGTGCGAGGCGAATCCAAATCGACGTTGAACGTGAAGATGTCCTGGACTGGTCTGTACTGTATTCCAAGGACTGTCATCATGGTAGGATTGTCACGGTTCTCAAATAGGTGAGGATCCTGCTGGTGGTCATCAGGTAGCCCATCCAAGAGCGCAGGTAAGTTGGAGATCCATTTACGCAATTCATATCCTGCGGAGGCTAGGATGCCAATCAATTCGTCACGCAAAAGGAGAGCCTCTCTCTCCGTGGACGCACCAGTACATATGTCATCAACATATAGGTCCTCCTTCAAAATGGCGGCTGCGCGAGGAAACGACATACGCTCTCGATCTGCGAGCTCCCAAAGCGAACGTATGGCCAAAAAGGGGCTAGACCGCAGCCCGTATGTGTTCGTGTTGAGTTCGTAGACAAGTATGGGATCTTGCGGGTTTTCCCGCCACAATATCAGCTGGTATCGACGATCATCAGGGTGGATTACCGTTTGCCTGAACATCATCTTGATGTCAGCTACGAAAACGAATTGGTGACGCCGAAACCGCGTGATGACGTCACAAAGGTCCTTAAGCAATTTGGGACCAGAATGAAGACACTGGTTCAAGGACACTCCCGATGTGGTCTGCGCAGAACCATCAAATACTGTGCGCAGCTTGCCACTTGACGGCTTTATCACAGCATGATGCGGGAGGAAAAAATGCTCCGTCGAGCGCCAGTCAAGTTTTGACACAGACATGTGTCCCAAATCTTCATACTCCCGCATGAAGTCAATATACTTCTCTTTGAGTAGCGGGTCCCTGCTCATGCGGCGCTCCATTGCCAATAAACGCTTCTCTGCAGTAGGCCGCGAGTCGCCAAGGGGCGGTCGTACGGCAAGAAATGGCAATCTTGTCATGATCCGGCCAGAACGAAGATAACTAGTGTTGCTCTTGTAGAACCGTTCACACTCCTCGTGTTCCGGATCAGAGCGGGGTGCTTGTGGTGGCTCTTCCACTTCCCAAAATCTCTGCACGGCGTCAGAGAGGGCGGAGCCCACCATCAAAGCCGTTCCAGGTTCAGCAGGAGGGGGAGCCCTCAATACAGGCCCCATCAATGCGAACCCAAATATGGTCCGGAGGGCTACTAAGCCACCTGGCTGCAAAACACGATCCTTACCGAGTAATATTTTGCCCAGTACATCGGCGCCAAGCAACAAATCGACCGTGCCAGGTAGGTCGAATTTAGGGTCAGCCAAGTCCAAATCGGCGGTCAATTTTACCGCATCCGCAGACAACCGAACTTGCGGGTGACTGCCCAAGATGTTCTCCATCACAATGGCCGACGATCTCAGCGTCGGGCGTGGAGAATTTGAAGGCGAGAACTCAAACGAAACGTGGCCCTCAACCGTGGTTACAGGGGCGTTCCCGACACCTCTTATTACATCTGAATACTTTTTAATATTCAGGCCAGTCTGCCCCACCAACCAAGACGAGGCTATGCACCCTTGTGAGCCTGTGTCCAATATTGCTCGGACTACAACCGAGGCGCCCGTCCGTCCCCAGACCCGGACATAGGCCGTGGGCAAGAGGACGGTCTCAAAAGGGGGTGGTGCATAGCGGGGGCAGACGCCAACATCCTAATGTTGGCGTGGCGGCGATCTATCGCCGCTGTCCCGGGACGGCACGTCAAAACGAGGGAGTGGTTTAAACTCGCCCTCCTCTCGATGGCGACTGCCACGAGCCATAGTCGGCGGTTCGTAGCGCCGGGAGCGTCCGTACTGAGGGTTGCGCGGCTCCAAACGGGAACGCTCCGCCAGAGGGGGGGACGGCAATCGTACCGGACGTGCGTCACGGTAATCGTGGTAAATGACTGGAGGTGACCGTGATTGGTCACGAGGGTGCGGTGAGGGCGAACGGGGCACAAAGGTGCGGGATTGAACCCGAGGCCCCCTCCCATACCCGCCCGTGGGGCTGCGCGCCGAATCATGTCGGCGATCCACAGCAGCACAATCTGCGTGGCGGGGGGGAGGTGAGCCGGACTCCAAATTGCGGGACTGAGCCCGGTGTCCGCTCTCATACCCGCCCGAAGGCGACCCCGGGTGGTCGCGGCGGCCATTTGCGTTGGCGCACAGCACCTTTAAATGTTGCCCTCCACAAAGAGGACACGGGTGCATGTCGGGGCAAGCGCGCTGAAAGTGGTCCCCCAGGCAGGAGAAACACCAGCCTCGGGCCTTAGCAATCCGCCTACGAGAGGCCACATGCAACGCTACAAAGTCCGGGCACTGCATCGTTCGGTGCCCCCGGGACTTACAGAACCGGCAGACCGGTCGCGCAGCCTGCGCGACTGCAAAGCGGGGGGACGCCCTTCCCTTTGGCGCCATTTGAGCAGTGCGCCGTTTGTTGGTGGGTCCGGAGCTTGATAGTCCCACCGGCGCATCCATAACGTCGCCCATGCGACACTCATTCTCCAGGAACGCCAACAATTGCTCATAACTAGGGAGAGGAGATGCCTCATCCCTAGTGTGCGCCTGTTCAAAACGTGCTCTCAGGGACACCGGCAACCGCTTGAGCATAATACGCACCAACCAGTATGACGACTGGTCAACCGGCAGGCCCAAGCGGCTAAGAGCATTGGTAGCTGCAACGAGGGGGTTAAGCATCTTGGTCCTCAACTGGGCGGTATTACTCACGACAGGAATGTCCATTATCTGGTCGATATGAGCATCGGCCAGACAGCGCTGGTTTTGGTAGCGCTTGGTGAGTAATGACCGCGCGACCGCATAGCTCCCTTCACAAATCGGGAGGTGCTGCACCAATTCTCTTGCCTCTCCATCCAGCACTGAGAGCAGGTAGGCCAGCTTTTGGGACAGGCTCAAATCCTCCCTAGAGTCCACAAGGCTTTCGAACAGGCCGATGAAACCCATCCACGCGTCGAGTCGACCATCGAAATGGGGGAGATCCAGGTTAGGCAGTCGGGTCAAAAGGCCCACGGGAGTCTTCAAAGAGGCCCTTGTAGGCGGTACTCCGGCGCGCGAGGCTAAGATCTCCCGGGCGCGTTGGGAGATTTCATCGGCGAGGCCCAAAATTTGGACGTAGTCCTCGTGGACTTGCTCCCGTCGCTCCTTCGGAAGCGACTCCATTGGCACATCGTCAAGGTGCAGAAGGAGGCGCTGGTACAGAGTCTCGACCTGTTCAAGTCGAGCCGGGCATTTCTCGTACCTGTCTATTAAGGCCTCCGTGCGGTCTTCCCTATTCACCAAGGCGACCGCTGAACTGAACCATCTCAGTTGAGCTGTGATTCCTGAACAAGATTCACGGACCATGGTGACCGCGGTCGAAGTCATCTTCAAAGGCACAGATATAACAACAGTAACAACAAACAATAATCAAATTAATTCCAATGAAACAACTGCTATCACTGAATTGAAATCAAGTATCAAATCTTAAATAACTTCAGTAATAATACAAGAAAAAATTAAAACTAAGTTTTTTAATCTAATATTTCAACAAACTAGATTCAAAGCAATAACACAATTTACTCAACAAATTAATGAATTTACTGATAAATACCCATTTAAACAGCTATTTCTAATCTTATACTAACAAACAAGAGTATTTATAAGAAATTAACCTTCAATAAAGCATAAGACAACAGCTGTTATTAACTCAAATCCAAATATTAGACCTTAAGTATCTAAATATAATATTTTAATAAAGAAAGAATTAAACAAATTGTGACCTAACTTATTCATACAATATAATAAACTGAGCAACAATAAGTTAACCACGCTCTGCTACCAAAACTTGTTACGTCCGACCTGGAGTATATTGAAAACGAGTGGAAGCGTGATCTCAGGTACGAACGGGACGAACAATTGTCTGCAGTACGCAGAGCTAACACTCAATGTCTTAAATAAAAATCCTACCTTAGTTTCACTGAATACTGTTCGGTGAAGCCTCGCCAGGTATAACTTAATTAACATCAAACTATAATTGGCCAATCATTACGTCTAATGCTAATCAATTATACTTAACTGAAGTGGCGGGCTGAAGCAGGAACCAGCAATCAAAATGGCCGTTGTTCGGCGTAGTTCACTCACGGTTTTCACAATAATTCAACAAGGAATACAAGGAATACAATTTGCTATTAACAATTAAATTACTTCAACCAACAAAGGATGGTTCGATCAACAAAAGGCGATAATTTTTCGCGAGAACGAACAAGTACAAACAAAAGCGTAACTTTTATACGGAGACCGGAAAAAACGATGCAAATTTTTAAATTCAAAAGGTGACGAATGACAGCTCATAGATAAAAACCATTTCGTAAACTATACTAACTGTCATAGATAATATAATAGTTTAGTGTTGCTACATTTGGTTCATAACATCTTGTCTTGAAGTATAGTACTGTCTGTGCGAAACCTTCGGAATCCACGAACTTTTTGGACCTAAAATATTTTGCTATTACCAGATACACTTTGATAGAAGATAGAAAAAGAGTTCAATGATCCGAAACGAAAGTAATTATAGTAGACAGGAATAATAAGATCACATTTTTCTTTAAGACTTCTAATGAAAGTGGAGTAGTACGACAATAGTACCATATATATACACAAGTATAAATTCGGAGCAATTATACTAATGAAGGAAGATATTTGACTAATTGAGAAAAACATAGTACAAAGGTGCTAGTTTATAAATAAAAAATATAATTTTTAATATATAAATCGTTATAGTGATTTTTTTTAACAATTATAATCTTTATTTTTTGGAACGAAGTTACTTAAAATAAATTATATTTAAGGAAATTATTTTTATCGTTTATATTATTTCATTTATTCGATTTATATATATTTAAAAGCTTTGTTTAAATCATTTTTGATTTAAAACTATTATTTTTCTTCTATAATTAATACAGTAACAGGTACAATTTTCAGTGTAAAAGGACCGTATGTGGTATTTCCTAAACAGGATATACACTTTTAAAAAGTTACGACATCAAAAAATTTTTGTTTTTTTTTTTTTTTTTTCGTTCGTTTGGAGTGACAGCTGACAGTCGTACTTATGTTATTTAACTTTGTAAAAATTATATATATCGATTCTTTAATCATTAAAATAGTATTTAATTCAGAAATAACACTAAAACTATATGCATAAATGTTATTGGAGTGATATGTGCAGTGAATAGTGTGATATTTATTGTTCAATTAAGAAAACAGCTGACGATTACCTGTTTTGCTGATATACCCTCAATATAAAGTTTAAAGTGAACAAAGGATTTAAGTCGTTTACGTTTTGAGGACTCGTGGGGTGGAGTAACGTTAAGAACTCTGGGGTGGTAAAGTATTTATAGAAATTGAATAAGAATAATAATAGCATTCATCATTGTTAAGTTTCAAAATATTGTTTTCTAATTTGATTCCTTAGCGCCATCTAGAAGTAGATTCTGACAACAACATAATCATGACCGATAAGTGTTCTAGCTGCGGTAAATTCGTTGCATCGTCAGATGGCGTTAAGTGTAGTAAATGCAATACAGTACATCATAAACAATGCGTGAATGTAAGTCCGAATTCAAAGGTCGGCCCGAAATGGCATTGTAAGACTTGTAAACGCAAGCCTACTTATGCTGATAACGGCGAAACGTCTGGAGATGTCCCTCGGCTGGCAGAACCATCATCCCTTTCGGAAGAAATTAAGCTTCTTCGGTCAGAGATTAACTCTGCGCAAAGACATTATGTCCGTAATTTCAGCTACGAATACTGAACTTCAGAACAGGTTGGAAGTCATAGAAGGGAGATTGTCCAAGTTGGAGAACCAGCACCCCCTGAAAAACCCGACACAAAGCGTTGATATTAATAAAACTATAGAACGACTCCAAATACGCTTAAATGAGTCTGAGCAGGAAAATCTTCTGAACGATGTCGAAATCACCTGTGTTTATGAAGAACAGGGAGAGAATGCTACTCATACAGCTATGGCGCTAATAAAGAAAATAGGTATTACCATCGAGGAGCGTGATATTGTTAGTGCACAGCGAACTGGAGTACGGCAACAACATCCTGGTTGTCGCGAAAGTGAGGGTGGGACCAGTTACTCCCGTCCACGTCCATTGGTGGTACGGTTGACTCGCAGGCATCTTCGGGACGAAATAATACGCGCGGCGCGCGTACGCCGTGGCGCGGACACAGAGGGCGTGACCACTAAGCCGTCTCGTTTTTATGTTAATGAGCGTTTATCTCGGGAAAACCGAAAAATTTTCTATCTGGCACGGCAAATGGGTAGCAAAGAAAATTGGCGTTACATATGGACACGAGGAGGACGGGTGTACGTGCGACGTGAACAGGGTTCAAGAGCCCATGCTATTCGCACTGAAAGTGATCTACCGAAGATTTTTGGGAACGATCATGTTTGAACTGCAGCAAATTATGTATTAAGCTGGCCCCGACAACGACCCAAGATCCGTCTTTCAAGTTGCACATGGTTGTTGCTTACCTACTTACGAAGTGTCTGTATAAAGTGTTATTTAAACATATAGGCTATATAATTGGCAAGAGAGACAAGTATGTGAATATAATATTTAAATTAACTCTTTATTACCTACTGTCTCGTTTTTATATATAATATATTATATTTTATTTGTAATTTTAGTATTAAGTTATGTAACGCATTTCACAGAGAGGTGTGCGTACTCCTTGTATATAGTATTTTTGCGCAGAAATTGTTACGCAACCGAATGTCAGGATTACTGTGACTCAATTACCTTAGTTATTTCTGGTACTTTAATTTATGTAATAATTACTAAAAGTCACACTACAACTCAGAAACCCTTGTTTGTATTTCAGTTAGTATTACTCTTAAAATTCGTAATAAGGATATTATATTTTTGTTATGTTGTGAAACGGTGTCATAATAACCTACTATCATGCTGTGAAAATTTGACAAATAGAATTAATTATTTTATGAAGATATGTATTGGTTTTGAATATTGTGTATTACATTTTATGAAGCATTCGAATAACAATATATCAATAGGATTTTACTGTAAATTACTTTATAAACTGGCCAAAAATAACACATTAGAGATATTTTTTATCAATATATATTTTGCTGTTGTGTTTTTTTGTGGTGTAACTATTCATTTTCAAATGTTTTGTCTCAATGTATCTAATCGAATGAATGCTAGGGTCTATCGAACGACTCAGAATAATATTATTTTACATCATACCGACATAATGCTGTGTTACACTCATTTATTTCTCTGTGTGGGTGTATGTTATTTGCTGGCCTACTATAGTATTATATACTTATTGGTTATTCAGGTTGTTGTATATGTCTGTGATACAATATATAATTTATCTTTAACCTGAAAAACAAGTTAAAAGTTGGTCTTTTAAACCCGGGATCGTTAGGTACTAGACAT
Organism: Melitaea cinxia; assembly: GCF_905220565.1. Classification (NCBI taxonomy): domain Eukaryota; kingdom Metazoa; phylum Arthropoda; class Insecta; order Lepidoptera; family Nymphalidae; genus Melitaea; species Melitaea cinxia. Next base: position 17,134,390 of record NC_059401.1, read on the forward strand.
GACGAGTTTCTGGTTGCCATGGATAGACATAGGGTCGATATAATGGCTATTAATGAAACGTGGCTTCGGGATGGAGAAGAGGGCAGGGCACCCCACGTACCCGGATACCGCTTACGGCACATACCGCGTCCACTTGCGGTTCGTTCAAGGGGAGGTGGTGTTGGTTTCTATATAAGGGACGGTCTTACTGTTCGGGCACTTGCGCATCCAGAAAATGAGTTAGTAGAACAAATGTGGGTTAAAATTTTGATATGAGGAAAAACTATTGTGATAGGTACAGCTTATCGACCACCTTGGCTTACAGTAGATCTATTTTTCGCCGCTCTTACGGAATCGGTAACATCTTTCGTATGGAGTGATAATATATTTTTGACGGGTGATTTTAATATTGATTTTCTTAATAAAAGCCACACTAATTATAGGAATTTGTGTGATTTCTTAACCACCACCAATTTAAGTCAGCTGGTTGTCACACCTACACATTTCACAGATACCAGTGAGACCCTACTTGACCTTGTATGTACGAACACTACCGTGTTAAACGTTAACGTGGACTACATATCCGCCCTGAGTAGCCACGCGTTTGTCTCATGTGTGCTAGATATCGGAAAGGACAAGCCAACGCCTAAATGGATTGTTTACAGACCACTGAAGGATATAAATATTCAAGATTTTAATGAGTCTTTCACTTTGTTGGATTGGGATATTATTTTTTCTTTGCAAAACGTAGATGAGATTGTGGCTGTCTTTTCTAGTTATGTCCTGGCACTCTTTGATAAACACGCTTCTAAAAAAGTTATTCACATAAAGAGCAAACAGCCACCGTGGATAACATACAATATCAAATTAATGATGAGGCGTCGTGACGAGGCACAAAGAAGATCTAGAAAGACAAAGCAACCCGGGCATATAATTTTCTACACAGATTTGAAAAAATATGTTAACTCGGCTTTAACTCGCGAAAAACATGCATTTTTTGAGACTTTCATTAATTCTAATATTAAAAACCCTCGTACACTATGGAGGCATGTAAAGGAATTGGTGAAGGTTAAGTCATACAAAAATTGCATAATTCCTTCTCATCTCTGTGATATAAACCAATTGCACACTTCCTTGATGTGCCAGGACAAAAAATAGCACCACTTTCAAATCTCACATTTTATGAATTCCATAGGCTTGGTGATGTTACCTTTGAGCTTGAGACTGTTACCATTGGGGAGGTCGCGAAGGTTTTAAATAGTCTGAAGTCGCAAACGTTGGGTGTTGATGACATCTCATTGGATATGCTTAAAATGGTTGCGTCAGAAGCATTACCCCATCTCACTCATATTATTAACAGGTCTATTGAGACAAATACCTTTCCTGTGATCTGGCAACAGGCTTTGGTAAAGCCTATCCCGAAAAACGGGAATCCTCTAGAAGTCAAGGATCTCCGGCCTATAAGTATACTTCCATGTATGTCGAAAATCCTTGAAAAAATCGTTCATATGCAAGTATTAAAGTATCTGGAGGTTAACAAGATTCTAAATGAAATGCAATCAGGTTTCAGAAGACACAGGTCTACTGTTGGTGGATTGATTGATGTAGTCGACAACATCATAACTTCACAGGATAGGGGGATGGGTACAGTGCTTGCATTGCTCGACTATTCACGTGCATTTGATTCCATCAATATCCCCCTATTGCTCTCAAAATTGTCCTATTATGGTTTTAGTAGATCAACAATTTCATGGTTCGACAGCTACTTAAAAAATAGATCTCAAATAGTAGTAGTTACAAAAGAGGATGGTTCTCAGTGTTTCTCTCAGTGCTCAGCTGTTGGCCGAGGTGTTCCTCAAGGTTCTATTTTGGGACCTTTACTTTTTATCCTGTATAGCGCCGATGTCGTCAACTGCATTTATTACAGCAATTATCACCTATATGCTGATGATATTCAAGTTTATATATCTTTTCGCCCTTCTGAGACACAGCAAGCAATTGCGAAACTTAACAGTGACTTGGAATGCATTTCTTCTTGGTCTGATAAGAACACACTGGTCTTGAATCCTTCCAAATCAAAGTATATGATTCTTGGGTCCACTAGTCAGGTCAAACGAATAGAACATAATATTCCTTTAGTACGTATAAAGGATAAACCCATCGAACGCGTTACAGAGGCACGTAATCTAGGGGTCATTTTCGATGAAAGCCTTCGTTTTGAAAAACATGTTAACACTACTATCGCTAATTGCTTTTACCGTTTAAGGCTGCTCTATCGTATCCGTCCATACCTTAGTACACAGTTGCGTGTTAGGTTATGCGAATCATTGGTGCTGTCTAAATTAAATTACGCGGATGTAATTTATGACCCTAGGTTGTTAAAGCGTTCCAAATTGGCTGTTCAACGAGTACAAAATGCCTGTGTTAGATATTGCTGGGACGTACCACCTCGTAGTCATATCACACCATATCTTGTTAAGGAGCGCATACTAAATATGGAAAATCGTAGGCGTCTGCACCTTGCTTGCTTATTATTCGATGTGATCAAGTATAAGTATCCGTTATATCTCTTCAACAAACTATCGTGGATGGGAGAGGGAAACACACAACATAGAACCAGGTCACACCTACGTAAGCTCTGTCTGCCTAGATTTCACACCGCTGCTTTTAGGGGGAGTTTCAAGTACAGCGCAAGTAAGTGCTGGAATAACCTACCTCCTCCATTACTAGAAGCGTTAACGGTCACTAGTTTTAAGAGGAAATATAAGTTACTGTTAGTAGCAGAGTTTTGCAGCCAGTCTTAGATCTTTAGATCTTTGGTTTTAGTTAAATGCTAATTTGTCTTGTTTATTCTTCTCTATCCTCGCCGCGCAATATAATAATATGATAAATACTGTAATAATATGATAGATTCTGTCAAAATATTCGTTAAGTGTAAGTATATGCATATGTATGTGTGTGTGTGTGTGTGTATATGTAAGTGTATGTATGTGTATATGTATGTGTATGCTATGTATATATATTGTCAGTGTGGATGTGCTGCTCTTTTTTTGTGGGTGTAGGTGGTGTATGGCGGTTGCGGATGTTTATGTTTTTCTGATATGTGCAGTGTACTTGTGGTGTATGTTGGTGTCGGTTAAGTGGGTGGTTTAAGTGAGCTATAATTGTGTGAGTGTGTTATTGGTTGAGTGCTGTCAGTGATGTCGCTCCAAGCGAATGAGGAGTCACTGAATATCAGCGTCTCACTATTGTTTGCAATGGTGTGACAAATGCTGAGTGGCTGCCTGTATTGTTCGTAATATCTATGAAACTGTATTTGTATTTTTTTTTGGATATTTTTATTGTGAACAATAAAATATTTTTCTTTCTTTCTTTCTTTCTTCTTTCTTTCAAAAAAAAAAAAATGCAACCATTATTATTGAATACGATAAAATGGATTTTCTAATTATGTTTTTGTCCTCCTGGAAAAAAAATTGTGTGTATTTAATTATGTACGCTTTAGCTTATAGCTTACAGCCTTAGCGCTGCGTTAACTAGCTAACTTCAGGGTGTCGGTTTTTTCGTGACGGTGTGCGCGCGCGTCGTAATAATTTACTCTCATAATTTTTCCTTAACACGCCAAAAGAAGTATTACTTCAAAAATACATTTCCTTGATTGATACATTTATTTGATTGTGGCCCTCTCGTATTCAAGGAGCGACATGTTATAATTATCAGCGAATCGGTGAAACGTGAACGCATGCAAGGCACGTCTCTGTCAATTAGCAAATTACTGCACTAGATGTGTACTGATGTATTGCGATGTTCTGTGATCATGATATTAATAAATATTAAGCATTTCATGTTGATTGCCTGAAACATGAATATATCTGTAATTATTGTTTTGTTTAACGTATCACATCGATTTCTTATATATTTTTATGAATATACTAATGGAATAGTACTTTTAGTAGACTGGCTTGCGTGGATTTTTATATTTTCAGGCGTATTTATAACTCCACGACATTAATTAGTTTTTATTTTAATAATTAATTAATTATTAAAATAATAAATAAAAAAAAATTACATACACTACCATGTATTTGACACACACACGCGTATATACTCTTTTGTTTATTGTTAGTCTGCAGTCAAATTGAAAAATTTGAAAAAAGAATCTTTATTTTCATTGTACGTTGTTTTTTTTTAATTTAAATTTTTAATTATGGTCGGATTTCGACCGCTGGACCACTAGTAATACTAGCTTTGCATTGTGTCACCGAAGCTTATTGTTAAACGTCAAAACCTCGGATCGTGTGGTTTTGCGTCCGTGTCTATTCCATCCAGTGAATTTGATGCTGTGTATAATTTTAGCCACAATAACAAAAGGACAACTCGCACTAATTATTATTGTAAAAAAATGCATCAATGCACAGGAATGGATTGGATTTATTTGAGGTATAAAGCTTTCATAAGGTGAATAGACTTTTTCTATGTAATGGGACCAATATAATTTGTGTCAAAATTAGTAGGTACACAATGCCTTTTATTTATTTTAATTTTTTTTTGTAACAACATATTGCATAAACACTAAATTTTAATAACACGCTTATTAGATAAAGTTTTTGACTTTAAAAGAATACTTATTTTTGTCAGATCCATCAATTACCTTCGAGAGATTTCAAAGATGAAAATCAGCGCGTTGCCTATAATTGAACGTTTACGGGATAACACCGCAGCTAGAATCGGCTTTCGATAGTTTCATAAAATTGAAATCTTTTGAGTATACTTCATTTAAATTTATATTATATATATATATATATATATATATATATATATATATATATATATATTTAATGTACATATCCTAAGTGTGATACCATGATAAGGAAACCAGGATCTGAAAAGCGTACATTATATATAGAGTACATTAGCTATCCGTTTGGTATTTCAGCTCCTGACTTAAGACCCTATTCCATACACTTGTTTAATGCATTTCATAAGAGAATACGAGAGTGCGAGGCATTAGGATGAGCATGTGATGAGATACATTATAACAATGACGATAACTCAGACGACTTATATTAAGAAATGCGTTTCTCCCAGTTTTACTCGAGTTAAAGTTAAATTTTTGTCGAGTATAGTGTTAACAAAAAAAAAAAAAGAAATGAAAAATGACTCAACCTTATAAGAATCAAAGACTAACTTCTTGAAATTATTAATTTAAAAGTAATGATTAAGGCATTCAGGTGTGGTGTGATAGATATTTATGTAGACTTTGTAGAAATTTGTTATGGGCTAGGAGTTTGTGTCTTTGTATTGCGTTTTTTTTGGATACCCCATACACGATTTAAAACTAAGTCGTGTGTGAACTGCTTATTCATTTATTAACAACTGATTACTAATTAACATTTAAAGAAATCAAGCAAATAAAAATATAAAGGAACATACTTAAACTTCCAATTGAAACCTTTTTTTCAGATGTGGACATTGTTGTCCACAACGCCGACCCAAAAACCTTCGCATTGTACATAATCCTTTTTCCTTGAATAGGGTAAAAATAAAAAGGTCGCGTTCCGAATAATTAATCGCGGGAACCCAACTAAGTAAGTGCAGATAAAGAACATTACTTTAATCTGTAACGATTTATCTCAACCCGGCGAGACCTAATCAAATACCTATTCATTACGTTGTTAAATCACAAGGCAGTAATTTAAATTCTTAATATCTGTTTTGAGGTCAATTTTACCGGTTTCTGGTAAAGATAGTTGATGAGATCTAACCGATAAAAGTTTTTAAAAGTAAAAGTACCGATGATTGTTTAAAAAAAAATTAAAAAATATGGAATAACAAAAGCACGAGCATTATAAGTCTGTAGATAAATCACTTACATAAAAAAAACCGATAAAAGTTTTTAATCTGTTTTATTTTTAACCATTAACTTTCACTTTACCTGTCAAATATATTTGTAACCAGTGGTAGCAAAAGCCAAAGATTGATTGTTGGTTGAGGCCTGTTTCATATTTCCTGTGGTCCTGTGTATAATAAGTTATTTGTCTGTTCTTGATAAAATGTCACTCACTTATGTGTAAATCAGAAGGGCTTATTTCAACTTGTTAATATGAAAATAACGTTCTATTTCACTTTGATCTAATTGGTCAAGGGATGTAGCTGAGTGACAATAATGCGTCACTATTTTTTGTTTTTAACTAACAACTAAGGTCTGACACAGATTAAATGGCAAATAAAATGTAACTTGATTTCATAAAAATTAAAACCTTGTTTAAATTAGTCTGGGTCTGAATATCATACCGTATTCAATAAATAATTTACTCGGACACAAAACAGACCATAGATGTTTTTAACTGAGCTGGGGCACAGCAGGAAATATCCCGCTCAAAATCTGGAGCAGTCCGACGGGGGTAGTACCTCGACCTTACAGAAGATTTCAGCTAAATAACAGTGCTCTAAAGTAATGGTTTGTTTCTATGGTGAGTATAGTGACCAGAGCTTCTGGGGAGGTTTGGGGGTAGGATAAGCAACGAGCTTGCGATGCTTCTAGTGTTGCAGGTATATAGTTACCTATACCTAAGCTGTGGTATCGCTAAACATCAGGTGAGCCATTCGCTTGCTTGCCGACCTAATTATATATTTAAAAAAAACTTTTGTAGTCATGTAGTACATGATGATGCCTGCCGCGTTACACGCGTAAACTAAATAAAATAAAAACGTAATAAATAAAATAATGAGCTGTGTTTTACAGTAACTCGCACACAACTCATCTTAGTTTATAGCTAAATGCTGTAAACTAAGATGAGTTGAACAGATTATACCTTATAGAACTGGCTTATACTAGCTTCCTAGATAATTATGCGTTTTTTTAATGGAGTCAATAGCGCTGTATTTCACGCATCGTCATCAAAAAAGAAATTAAAATTAAATAAATAAAACACGACTAAATTAAAAAGTAACTGCGCATTTTCTTGCTGATCTTTCTCTGCAGAATCTCATTTCCGAATCGGTGGTAGTTTCGCTTAATTATATTAAATTCTTAAATCAAAGGAATTTTCGGACATCTCATTACTGGATCACGAAATTTCCCACACATACTTTTCTAGTCTTAATTTTTTATATAGAGTTTGTGCCTGTGTTGGGTTGTCATTATACTCAAAGAATATGTAAATACACGTCCGGAATACCCCTTTACGTTCTTATCGTACCTGAGAATAATCGTTACTCCTGGAAGGGTAATTATTCTTATCTAAACATTTACCGGTTTACCCATAAGGGTTGGGAGGATAGATGGCAATCGGTGTCTAAAAATTCCGTAATTTTTCGTATCTGGTCTAGAATAATAAGTAACTGGCAAAAAGCCAGGAACGAATGAAAATAGCCAGAGAGTTCTCCGCATTTGTATTAATCACACTTTTGTAATTAAATCTCGAATCGAATGAAACAATTTAACCGCTTAATGGAAGCTCTTACGTTGTTACGGTCTTATTCAGTAATCATTTGCTAAAGCCTAATAGGTGCAATTAAGTGAGATATTTTTTTAAAGAATTTGCAGTTAAATTCTAGCAATCATTTGTTTCACTAAGCCTTCTTTTGTGGTTGAATCTGACTAAAGGTAATTAACTAAAGAAAAACTTTGTATGTACAAGCTTTAGTTTTAGTTTGTTATTCTAATAGAAAATCAATGTGAAATAGTTGCTACGGCCATTATTTTTTCTTGTAGTTGATTGAACTAGAAGCGAATATTTACCCTAACCCAAGCTGTGTGCTGTATAGTGGAATTTAGCAAAAAAGCTATTTTTCAATTCGCAGAGTTATAAAATAAATCAATTTTTAAAATAAAAGTAGAGCTTAAGTTACTTCTTATTATATTAGCTATCAGCTAGTGAAAATCTCGTGAAAATCGGCTCAGCCGTTTCAGAGATTAGCCGGAACAAAAACACGGACAGACAGACAGACAAATGTTGTATAAAAAGTTTTTTTGGTATATGTACCGTGTATGTCCATATGCTTTTGGTAAAAAGCGATTATTTGATTATTACAAACAGACACTTTAATTTTATTTATAGATATTATACCATATTATATTAAACACTATATCCTAAACCCTTAGCTTACTCCTACAAACCTTTATTTCTACAGCTAGTAACAAATTTGTTGATCCTTTGGCATTGCTTTTATTTGTGAAAACGTAAATAAAACTAGACAAATGTACATTTATAGACAGTCTTTGATGTACAGGTAAGCGACAAAATTAGTAAATTACCAATAATTGAGATCAGCATGCCTGTGGCTGCCCAAATGTAGCGCGGGTTTCCTGTTGTGAGAAATGTAACCAGAGCTGCTCGGAAAGCGCTGTGTATTTAGCATAATTATGGTCTAAGATCTAGCATCAGGAATATATACCCTTATGCGTTTAATAAAAATGATCAAGTACACATCATTGTAAATAACACTTTTAAATGTATTGTAAATTAATTTAATTATATGTGCTAAACTTGCGTTGTTGATTGCGCACTACTACCGACATATTTTTCTTATACTACTTTTATTAAAGGTTGCCTGGAAGAGATCGCTATTAGCGATAAGGCCGCCTTTGTATACAATATTTGTTTTTGTATCTAATCGTTCTTAAATGTATCTTCTTTATTGTGTGTGCAATAAAGTTTAAAAAATAAATAAATAAAATTGGACGGCTTATGCTAAAACGCCTTACATTTTTATTTTTACTTTATTAATTGATTAATATAGTATCTTAGTTGACGATGACTGCTATCACCGCGAACTGAATGCATGTTGTTCGATTGAATGCTATATAGATTTTCTTAATGTTCATATGCCCAATTGAATTATTCTAGTTAAATGAACAAGTTATTTCCATTATTCTATTACCAGATCAGTCCACTGTGAATCCTGGCTGGCACCAATGATTTTTAAATGCTAAAATGAAATAAAAAATGCATGCTTTGTCTTCAAAATATATTTTTAGACACGTGTACTTATGTAATGAGTAGTGAGCCTTAATGAGCTTCAACGTTCGGACGTAGTAATAATATACACTCAGCTGTGCTACTAATTATGTACGTATAATAATTGTATTTGCTCGCAAACGAAAAAAAAAGCCGACTTCAATTACATCGACAAGTAATACAACGTAAGTAGACAAAAAAATAGTCAAGTAAATACGCGTTATCAAAGATTACACTTAAAGTAGTTATCAGATTTTGATGAAATTTGAATGTGACCACACGATAAACATCGGCTTTCGATTAAATTAAACGTCTTTAAAATCGGTACATCCAGTAAAAAGTTATGCGGTATAATACAACCAACGTAGGTCGACGAAAAGATAGTCAAGTAAAAAAGCATTATTAGATATAACTCAAAAAGTATTTGTTACATCTCAAATACATTTAAATAGGACCAAATGACATACCTTTCGATTAAAAAATTTTGTCGAAATCGGTCCACCCAGTCAAAAATTCTTAAGTAACATACATAAAAAAAAGAATACAGTCGAATTGAGAACCTCCTCCTTTTTTGGAAGTCGGTTAAAAATGATGATGAAGCAAACACAAAAACGACTTCAACTTATATCAACAAGTAACACAACGTACTTACGCAATAATGATTGATTTAATGCGAATTAACAGGGATAACTCAAAATGTACTCGTCAGATCTCAATTAAATTGAATGGATACACACGAAAAGCACCAGCTTTCGATTAGGATCATCAAAATCAGTACATCCAGTAAAATGTTACAAACATAAAAAATATAGTCGCATTGATAACCTTCTCCTTTTTTTAATTCGCTTAAGTATAAAAAGAAACAATACAGTTATTTTGTTTGTTTGAACATGTTATATGATGAATCACATTATCTAATATATTTGAAATTGAGCGAAGACGAAGACCTTAATGTCGACTAAGTTGATAAAAATTTTAACTTTTACATCTACATCAAATAAGATAATATTAACACAAGTTGTTAAATTTTGTCTACAAAATTGTCTTACGCTCGGTGGGGAAAACCGTCACACATTCTGTATATATCTATACAAATAAATAAAATTGGAGGGTCTGTTTGTAATATTAAAATAACCGCTTTGTACTAAATGTATATGGACGTATACTCGGTACATATACCAAAATAACATCTTTTATAATTTTTGTTTGTCTGTCTATCTGCTTGTTGCGGCTAATCTCCGAAACGGCTGGACAGATTTGGATAGGACTTTCACTGGCAGATAGCTGATGTAGTAAGGAGTAACTTAGGCTACTTTTATTTTAGAACTGTATTTATTTTATAACTCTGCGAACTGAAAAATATTTTTTTTTTGTTAAATTTCACGCGGACGAAATCGCGGGCACAGCTATTTGAAGACTATAATTGTCTAAGCAAAGTGATGTAATATTTGAGAATTAGTTTATTCATTACTAGGTACCGCCCCCGCTTCGTATGGTTGTAAAAACTATCAGTGTTCCTATATTATGCATGTATACATATAAACCTTCCTCTGAAATCACTCTATTTACTAAAGAAAACCGTATCAAAATCCGTTGCGTTTTAAAGATCTAATCATACGAGAGCGGGAAGCGATTTTTAACCGACTTCCAAAAAAGGAGGAGGTTCTCAATTCGACTGTATTTTTTTTTTATGTATGTTACATCAGAACTTTTGACCGTGTGGACCGATTTCGACAAATTTTTTTTTAAAAAGGTGGTGTGTGCCAATTGGTCCCATTTAAATTTATTTGAGATCTAACAACTACTTTTTGAGTTATATCTAATAATGCGTTTTTACTTGACGCTTTTTTCGTCGACCTACGTTGTATTATACCGCATAACTTTCTACTGGATGTACCGATTTTGATAATTCTTTTTTTGTTGGAAAGGAGATATCCCTAGTTTAGTACCGTGATAAGGAAACCAGGATCTGATGATGGGATCCCAGAGAAATCGAGGGAAACTCTTGAAAATTCGCAATAACATTTTACTGGGTGTACCGATTTTGATAATTCTTTTTTTTGTTGGAAAGAAGATATCCCTAGTTTAGTACTATGATAAGGAAACCAGGATCTGATGATGGGATCCTAGAGAAATCGAGGGAAACTCTTGAAAATCCGCAATAACTTTTTATTGGGTGTACCGATTTTAATAATATTTAATTTAATCGAAAGCTGATGTTTGTCATGTGGTCACATATAAATTTTATTGAGATCTGATAACTACTTTTTGAGTAATCTTTGATAACGCGTAGTTACTTGACTATTTTTTAGTCGATCTACGTTGTATTACTCGTCGATGTAATTGAAGTCGGTTTTTTTTTCGTTTGCGAGCAAACACAATTACGTGTTATACTCTGTAATTATGCGAAAGAGAAGTTCTGCCCAGCAATGGAACGTTAATATATATAGTCGTTATTGAAAATATTTTTATAAATATTCGTTTTCTTCACGAATACGTGTAATCGAAAAATTACACGACAACAAAAAAAAACTATGAAATTATAGTAATATTTCGATAACATTTTCTCAGTATATTTTATTACAAACCTCGAATGTACGATCACGGTTAGTTAGAGTTTTTACGTGTCTCATATCCTAACACGATTTACGAGCTGATTCCGTTTCACGCAGCGCTGACCGTCCCGACGTTTGCTAACTAACTTCTTGCGTTGAACGGCCTTAATTCTATTACAGTATGTGCGACTTTATTCGTGCGAGAAGTGTTTATCAAAGAATGCTCTTGTGTGGGATACAATTTATTTATTATGATTAGCGTGTACTCAAAATTATCATCAATAACCATAATTTTTAAATTTAGACAAATAAGATGTAAGGAAAGGCGCTGAAATTAAATTGTATTCAATTAAACGAAAATAAGTATATTTTAAAATTGGCAAACTGGCATCGCGAGCGCGTTGGCGAGCCCAACCCCTTAACCTTCCCCGGAGCTCTGATAATCTGGAGATATTTCCTGCTCTGCCCTGCCTGTGTAAATATTCATTATATCGATAGCGACGCGTTGGCGCAACGGTCACAGCACGTACTGGTTTGTGGTTGTTGCGTTGGCGGTTGCGGGTTCAATCCCCGCACAACATTTGTATTGGCTATACAGATGTTTACCGTGGTCTGGGTGTTTGAGCAGTCCTTATGGGTCTCCCCACCGTGCCTCGGAGAGCACGTTAAGCCGTCGGTCCCGGTTGTTATCATGTACATCTGATAGCGATCGTTACTCATAGGAGGGAATATATCCGCCAACCCACATTAGAGCAGCGTGGTGAATTATGCCCTGATCCTTCTCCTACATGGGAAAAGAGGCCTATGCCCAGCAGTGGGATATTACAGGCTGAAGCCTATATTAATATTAACGTTGTACAACTGCATACCATATTCTTGCAAATAAAGAATTGTTATGATTAAAAATATATTTATTTCGATAGTTAGCATTTATTATATTTTATGGTTCTGTCCTTTTTTACATTTCCTTTTAAATTTGATCTTACAAAGAACCATTTTAAGATTTCCCGTGTTTAATAAAAGTACACACTCGAGTTCACGTCCAGTAGCGTATAGGTATTCACATAACGGTCCCCATATTTCATAAGTGAACATTCGAGAATTTCTATCTGCTCTCGAAGTTGAACGCTGGAAAATTCCATTTCGTATTAAATTTAACTAAATGATAATTACGGTAAAAGTACTTTTATGATTAAACAGATTTATTTTTATTTTACGAGAATTGTGCCTTTGAGTTAACTTTATAATTTTTATGTTTTGCTAATCTGTATTTAATAATAATCACGTTCTGTTGTTCTCCGAATATTTACAAAAGAAGTCTTTATATAATAATATTGAAACAAAACACGTGGATAATGATAATTAACGCATTAGCTCACCAGACACAATCGGTGCGTGAGATATTAGAAATTAGGGTTTAAACTTTAATTTAGACATTCACATTTAATTTTAGTTTCATATTTTGATAAACGAAGCATATATCGTACATTAAATACCAGCGTAGTGAGTTGAAATATTGTACAAAAACGTTAAATTTAAGATAAATTTAGATTTTACTAAATTTTAGGTAAATGACTGCAGTCAGTAACATCACTTACTTAAAGATATTGCCTTTTTGATATGAACGTAAATAGATTTAAGCTATTTCGTGACTAAGATGCACGAAGGTTGGCTTTGCTACCATTTCAGATAATAAATTATTATACAATGAAAATTAAGCTATGTTAAAATCATATTTATTTATTGAAACTTTATTTCACGTAAAAAATAGAAATAAACATAGCTTGTGCTAAGTTTAGAAACATTAGGTGCAAACAAATAAGTACGCAAAGGCGGCCTTATCGCTATCTGTGCCAACCTTTATTGGTAGCAGTAGTTCCAACTTCAATTACATCGACAAGTAATACAACGTAGATACACGAAAAAATAGTCAAGTAAATACGCGTTACCAAAGATAATTAAAAAAAAAAACAGAGTTAAAGATTACGAGCAAATTTCAAAGCAGTCACCACTCCTTAAATACCTAAATGTTAAAAAATTAAAATGACTGTTTGCTTACAAATGGTATAACAAGCTACGGTAATATTTTATCATGTATAATTTTCTTTTGTGTTCGTACAACCCGAGGCTGTGTCGGGTTTCGCTAGACAGGTGAACGAACTCTCTGAAAGTCTAAAATATACTTAAGCCTACAGTATGGGGTACGTTGATTTTTGATATTGAATTTCTGCTTTGATCGAGTTTTATTATATTATAGATTTCGATAGCTGAAATGATGCTAGCTTTTTATGTTATTTCGTATGAAAGTTTTGAAGTTATATATCTTTCGGCGCGATAGGGAAAAATTATGAGGGTAAATTTTCAAATTCGCGCAATCCGTCAAATTTTTATTATCCGACATCATGAAGTTAGCTAGTCAACGCAGAAGAAGTTAGCAACGTGAAGTTAGCTAGCCAATGAAGTATAACTTCTTACTTGCGTTTATAAGTACATACACATTTTTTTTTACGTAAGAACACTTTTTTATGATTATTTTAGTTTAAAGTTGATCCGGGTATGAAAAAAATTCTTTAGTTTTCTTATTTATTACTTTAAAAACTTCGTAATACGAATTCGTAATATAGTATTTTTAGTGGCAGTGACTCTACTTCTTATTTATAGCTTCTAGAAACTCCTTCCCACACAAGTTCCTTCAAATCTAACTCCTTCATCGTAAAAGCTGTCCGCCTGTTCCACTCTCTTCCGCTTCTTATCAGAGATTACCGTCACTTATCGCCTGTAACACCAGAAGCATTGGAAGTGCGTTTCCGACCCTACCTCGATCCCCCCAGGTCACCTTACTTGCTATCGATGTTACTAAATAAAATATAATACGTACAATATGTAACTACCAGTAATAAAATACACACACATTCATATCCGTAACATTTTGCCGGATATCCGGTAGGGTTTGTCTAGCTGTGAGGTTATAAATAGAAATATATATTTTAGTACAAAATAGTCATTCAATCCTCTTTTATATGTCTGTCTCTTTGTAAGAAACTAAATGTAGAATTGTTTAATAATAAACTAAAATAAAAATATTAACAATAGTTTAATTTCCGATATCATTCGTGTCCATTTTTGTGTTACAGCTATATTGTACTACAAGTATTTCCTAAAAGGTTTTGGGAATAGTATTTCGTCTCATTTATCCAAATACTAGTAGTATTTGCTGTGTTTTTTACGTCTTTGTATATTTTGCTACCAAAAACTATGCTGAGGCAGTATCCTGGTTGGCGTTTCCTTTTTGTCGCTGTCTTTGTGTCCCCTTTCCCTTTTTTTATCTATTCTTTTATGTTTGTGCTATTTATTATTTTATATTATTTCTTTTTTAACAATTGTAAACTTTTTAGTACGGTGAATGAAGTTTTCGTTCTTTATTTCTTTCATTTTGTGTACACAAACGTGTGTTAGATTGCTAAAGCAATGTATGATTTGCATGAATCAAAGAAACGGAGGATGAGCTAAAAGCTCTACCTCCATTTTCTTCAGGAGTTACAACTCTGAAAAAATGTGGATAGGTTTATACGTAGTACGTAAGTTCGTAGACATAAGTCTAATGATACATAAAGTATTCTTATGTCAGTAATATAATGTGCAAATGTTGTATGTGATTTTTTTTGCAGTTTATACCTTAAAAATCGATGTTCATATAAGGAGTAAAATCTACTGAATGAATGACCTCGTTACGTTTCTCATAACGCCATCTATCGCGTAAAGTCTAAAGGCGTAACGATGTTTTCTAATAACGCCATTTGGTTCCGATAGATGGCGTTATTTGATTCGCTTATTTACATTAGATTAATCTTTTTCTTAGATTAGTAAGTCGTTTTTTGTGCCTGTTTAGACAGTCGATCTGAAGGAGTAAGCTCCAGTTGTGCGTCGGAGCTGACACACACACTTTTTTTGTTATTCAAGTAGGTTTTAAAAGTTCATTTAATTTATTTTTCAACATATTTCATAATTAATTTATGTGATGTTATCACATATTAGGAATATAGAATTTACAAAGAATTGATAAGAAGTCCTAGAGTTACGCTTTTATAATCTATCAATTATTTAATAAAAAATTATTTAATAGAAATAATCAATCGGAAATAACTTATTCAAATAGGCTTCAAAAGCACTATCGAATCTTCATTTTATAAATTAAATTATTTAATTATTTTTATGCCTATTTATCACTATAATATAAAATTAAAAAAGTATTACATTGAGTTTATTGATCGGAGTTTGTTGTAACGTTTACACCTCGATTCCTTAATCCGTTTAAAACTGGAGCCCAATATAGAATATTTCGAATGCAAGCCCACGAGCACGAGCAGCGTCGAACTGCAATCAATTTGCACCAATCAATCTCCATTAATTCCGTCGGTTAAGGCTGAAGGCAGACAGACCGGAAATTTCCTTCTAGCTCAACAACAACCTCGGTCTACTAGGTTTCAATCTACCCTCCCGCATATATCCCATATACATAAAATATTTTGAGGCGTACGTTTGAAATAACAAAATGATATCTTTTTTCGGAATATACATGAACGCATGTAACGTCAAAAACGTTTTAAGGCCTTACTTGAACCCCTTGAAGGGTTGCTGGTAAATCTATCTGACGTGTTTAAGTATCCAAAAGATAAAAGCTTATGATGTTTTTTTCAGCATTAAAATTTATTTTATCTGTCACATCTTTATCACCACCTCCTCTAAATACAGCCAATCAGTACTTACGTATGAGACTTCGCTTTTTTATTGGACATGTTTTTAACAGAACTATCAAAAGCTGATGGGAATATCAGCTCAGGCTACTTTTCTAAAGAATTTTCGTTTCAGGAATAGAAAGCTAACTTCCAAACAGATGAAATCACGCGTAGTAGTTAGTCTGTATTAATATTGTTGCCAGTGCTAGTATGTCTATCTTGTCACTTCTCGCTTAACCCGCACCCACCGGTATTGATATCGATTACCATATCTGTACTATTATGGCAAAATTGATGTATTTACGACAGCCGTAAATACTTATTATATTATTTAAATTAAATATTATTGAGATATAATTTTGCAAAAACCACACCTGATTTTTCGCCGTGCAATTTTATAGTCATTTAATATTTTCGCATCTCATCAGGTCGAGTCACGATACGTTTGTGGTTCAAGTAGAATAACTAACGATGGAAGATGTTTTTAATTCACATATTGACCATTTTTTAAAGTGTAAATGTTTAGTATCTCAACAAATTTTCCATTAGAATCTACACTTCCAATTTAAGGCAGGTTGATGATGTTAAAAGAAGACATTACAGCACAATTTTGATTCAAAAAGCGCTGGATTTGAATGTTTGATTTATTTTTGAATCAAATCTCTCAACTTTGTAATTTCAAAACAAAATTTCAGTACTAATCAAATAAACTCTAAGTGAATCAATCAAAGCTATACAAGGAAGTAGAAAGAACTGTCGTCCATTCAAAGAGATGAATAGTACTAATAACTCAGTTCGACGATCTTAATTAGCGATTTCGTCACGGTGCAGCGGCTTGAATTATTAAGCAAATGCACCGATCGATTCCTTCAGTCGTGATAAATTAAAGGACCGTTCCGTTTTCCATTTCGTAGCTTTAAGATGCATTTAAAGTTTTTTTGAATGAAGTATTTGTCCAAAGTTTAGCCAATTGCCAATAAATACTAAAATATTCCAATTTTAAACAAGGCAGAATGGGGATTATAATTTTTTTTCTCTATTTTGTAAGCAATGAAATTAAATCAATTAATTACATAATAAGTTGTTTCGATTATGTTAAATATTACAAACATAGATGTAAAAATTAATAATAATAATAATATTCTTTATTGCACACCATTAAAAGCTACAAACAAAAGTAGTATAATTAGAGGAAGATGTACAAAGGTGGTCTTATCGCTAAAGGAGCAATTTCTTCCAGACAACCTTTGGGTATAGGACAGCGCATAGAAATATTTCTATTCAATACTTAAATATTCAATGACTTTTCTTAAATGATAAGCATTAAGTAGATCATCCAACGCATTAATACGATTTCTGAACTAAACCACTCTCAGGAACCTTTTAATCTTTTAATCCAGTTAGGTGTAGTGTTGCTTGCACCATGTACGCGCTAAACACTGACGGTTAGCGGGTTCAATTTCTGCTCTGGATAGATATTTGTATTTGTACAAATATTTATTTCCGGTTTGGGTGTCTGTCCTTGTGGGTCTCCCCAGTGTATCTTGGAGAGCACTTAAAACAGTCGGTCCCGGTTGTTATCATATACAGCTAATAGCAATCGTTACTCATAGTAGGGAATAGATCCGCCAACCTGTAGTGGTTCAGGGTGGTGGATTAATAATAATAGTCGTTTTTTCACACTCGAATACATACATCGATAAAATACAAATACTAGACAAAATACAAACATATACAAAGACTAGACAAAAAATCGACATTACAAGATAAAACTTCATTAAAATATAACTGTAGTTATTACAAATAATTAAATTGGAAACAATGAAAATATTATGCAATTAAAATAAAACACAATAAATTTACAAAAAATTCCACTCCTTCTACTACACGGATAAAGAGGCCTGTATCTGGCAGTGGGATATTACAGACTGAAATAGAGTCTTTGAATATACCCTTTATAATTTCTTATACCGTTTGATTTTATAGTTTCATAACTTTGGTAGCCATTTCTCATTGCTATAGTTACATCCATATATACATATATATATATATATATATATAGCAAAACAATAAGCATTAAATGCGAATTTTATAAAAAGATGACAAGTGAAAAATCAGTTGCTTCATTATAATTTATAAAGGTACATATATATTGAGCGGAAACAATTCAGATTTTCAAAAGAAATTATCACAAGCGTTACCAATTCGTCCGTGATGGTTCGAATTGTCAGGTAAATGCAGCGATCGATTATACAAACGGTCGAGAGCGTTCGAACATTTAAACTTCAAACGCACGTCCAATTAGTCTCTGATTGTCTGATCGCAATATTGCATTGGGTTGCCCGCGCAACGATTATTTTAAGAGGTAAAAAGCTATGATGGTTTGACTATTAGGGTAAAATTGAAAGCCAAGCCGCAGTGGAGCATGAACCTAAATTAAGCTTCAAGCGACAAGGTTTGAACCTATATAGAGAAAGGTAACCTTCCCCAGGTGTAGGATGTTAAAGGTCAATCGAAAAAAGTAGTAGGAATTGGTATGCCATAAAATTTATTTGAAAGGAATAATAATACATTTTAATGAATAAGTCAATGTCAATGTTTTAGGTAACAACCTGTTAATATGTACATTTGTATATTAATAAAAGACAAATATATACACATACAAGTAAATACTAAACCGTCGAGGAGTGCAAAAGAGGCTTTGCCAACTCTGTCAAGAGACCAGTCATACTTATTTACTTAGACACAAAACTAGTTACATACACAACTTATTCATATTTAAATTTTTATTTGTTATCCTAATATACCATGAAACCATGTTACCTACCATGAAACCCGATTTGGCGATTGCGACATTTATGAAGTATAGGGACCACAACAAAACAATAAACCTGGTAAGAAACGAGCAAATTTAAATATGAAAAGTGACTTTTGGTATACATATAAAATGGGCAGGGTTACAAATAAACACAAATTCTACAAAAATGTTACTTGAGTTTCTAATTAACTATTTTTATTACATTTCAGATTATTTACCACAAACTTTTTGAGAATGCTTGCACACAAGACAATGTAATTTTATATGTTCTAAGTTTTATAACTTGAACAACAAATTTCATTAAGGTACATTGTAATAAAGAGTAAAAGTTTTAATAGGTAAGATTCAATTTAATTGAAATACGTTTTCAGTTCCATTTCTCGATATTCAAAGTCTTATGTAAGTTTCTGGGGAGGATCTGTGGTAGGGTTGGCAAAGCGCTTGCGATGCTTCTGGTGTTGCAGGCGTCTGTAAGCTACGGTAATCGCTTACCACCAGGTGAACCGTACGCTTGTTAGCCGATTTTGTAGTATAAAAAACTGTATAACGAGATTCTGAACAGAAAATAACAAGTTATTCTTTATGACTTCACATCTTGTCTGTGTATATCAACGTCACAAAACTTCTTTTGAAACGACGAAGTTTTCTTTGTATTATCCCTCAAGAATACAAAGGGACATTACACAATCATTTCCTGTATCCAACCAACTCATTCCGACTGTTCTTACAGTATTAAACTGTGACTACTGGGAATAACGATATAGTGTCTTCGACTAAAGAAGTAAAGTTGGTAATAACCAAAAAGTAAACCAAATAATAAATAATAATGAATGGCTCACTCTCAACGGATAAAACTTGGCTTGGAATTCTGTAAGAGACCACAGATTATAAACCTACCTTTACAATTATTCTTCTTTTTTTGAATTTTACGAAACAAAATGCAGAGGTGTGCAGTTCATTAAGAAGTACTGGCATATTTTCGTCATACGATTTATACTTTTTCGCTCAGACAATTAGCACCTAAGACCTTGAGATAGCCGAGCAGGCTAAAAACCACAGTACCACGGCGATAGTAGGCAGCCTAAAAACACACCCTAGTATATAAAATTTATTTATTTATTTATTTACACTTTATTGTACACCAAACAAATAAAATAAATAAGCAACATTAGCCATAGTTTGTAGAAAAAAAATGTACAAAAGGCGGCCTCATTACTTAAAAGCAATGTCTTCCCGGCAACCTTAGGGTAAAGGAGATGATATATTGACGGTGTAGGTGTAGAGTTTAATTTTTTTTAAATAATAGGAAACAACTCAATAAATAGACATACATACTTACATAGATAGTTTGTTTCATCATTATCATCATCATTACAGCCTATAAAGTCCACTGCTGGACGTAGGCCTCCACAAGTTTACGCCAAATTACGTGAATTCATGTGTTTTGTCCATAGTCACCACGCTGGGCAGGCGGGTCGGTGACCGCAGGGCTGGCTTTATCGCACCGAAGACGCTGCTGCCCGTCTTCGGTCAGTGTATTTTAAAGCCAGCAGTTGGATGGTTATTCCGCCACCGATCGGCTTTTTAAGTTCCAAGGTGATAGCGGAACTGTGTGATAGTGTGTTTGATTTGATGTCGTCCAAGACGTATCCGTCTACGGCGACCCTCTGTTAGCGCCTGGCGTGCGCTCTGAGATGACTAGCGAAGCCAAACTTTGTTTTAAACGTTCGGCAGCAAGAGAAACAGTACAATTGCCCGTCTTTATTGTATGTGTAGTCGTAGGAGGGCTTAGGACGAGATTTCCGTTGTTCGCGCTTAGCATCTAGGCTTGCCAAGCGACTGGATTCAAAGATTGATATACTTGATTTGATGGTTCGTCTCCATTCTGTCCTATTTTGTGCCAGCTCCTCCCACGAGTCCACAGACATGCCGCAAGCCGATAAGTGGCGCTTAAGGACGTCTTTATATCGGAGGTATTGACCTCCGGCTTTCCTCTTCCCACAACTAAGCTCCGAACAAAGCAATGCCTTTGGCAGTCTGGTATCGTCCATCCGTACTACATGTCCACACCATCGAAGTTGGTTGGTCATCAGCAAGCATTCAATACCTTCCATTCCCGCCCTTCGCAACACCTCAGAGTTAGACACTCGATCCTGCCATTTCACTCGGAGAATAGTACGCAAGCACTTCATATGAAAGCTGTCAAGTCGCTTAATATCACCTTTGTATGTACACCAGGTCTCAGCGGAGTACATTAGGGTTGGAAGTATAGCCTTGTATACTATTATTTTGGTTTTGAGCGTCAGGTCATGCGAATTCCATACCCTTGCATATAGTTTTCCAAATGCAGCCGCAGCTCTTGCTATACGCGAGGCGATTTCAGAATCTAAGCGATTATCGTTTTTGAGCAATGTTCCGAGGTATCTAAATGACGAGACTACGTCAAGTTCCCTCCCATTAAGGTGTATAGCGGACGGATCAGCAATCATGCCTCGAGCTGGCTGTTTTAATATCTGCGTCTTAGACGCGTTTATCGTTAATCCAAATCTTTGACAAGATTTGTTCAGATCTTCCATATACTGCCTGAGGTTACTCATGCTATCAGCCATTAGACAGATATCATCGGCGTAAAGAATTTCCAGTACCGGACGCTGCTGAACTTTGCCTTTGGCTCTAAATCGAGACAAATTAAAGATCCCGCCATCAGTTCTTGTATTTATAACTATTTGACCGCTGCTACTCCGGAGCGCATCCTTCAGCACTGCAGCGAAATAGAGAGCAAAAAGTGTAGGTGCCATAACACAACCCTGTTTGACACCATTGGTCACCGGGAATTGATCAGAGAAGTAGCCTTCATGTACTACTCTGGCAAACATGCCATCGTGAAGATGTCGTATTATGTTGATAAACTTCTCTGGGCAACCCACTTTCTTAAGTACTATCCAGAGTGCAGCTCTCGGGACTCGATCAAACGCCCTTTCGAGGTCGACAAAGCACAGATACAGATCACGGTGTTGTTCCAGGCTTTTCTCTTGCAACTGTTTGACGACGAATATGGCATCAGATGTTCCCCTATTAGGCCGAAAACCACACTGACTCTCCGGTAGGATTTGTTCAGCTATCTTACCTAGGCGTTTATTTATGATGTGGGAGAGAATTTTACCTGCCACATTTAGGAGTGATATGCCTCTATAGGAATCACAAATAGACAAGTCACCTTTACCTTTATATAGCTTACATATTGAAGCGTCCTTCCACGGTTGAGGTACTGTCTCCGTTTCCCAAACTTTAAGAATGATTTCGAATAGCCGGTTTTGTACCTTTGGACCTGCATATTTGTACACTTCCGCGGGGATACCATCTGAACCAGGTGTTTTATGATTTTTCAAGCGTGAAATCGCTTTACAGAACTCGTCATAAGATGGTGACTGGTCTAAATCCGATACTGTGGGAAGATCCTCGAGCTCCTCAATATACCTCATATCGATTCCCTGACAGACTGGATTCAGCACTTCTTTAAAGTGTTCCGTCCATCTTGCGAGAACCTCTTTTGGATCCGTGAGTCTCTGGAGGTGGTCGCGGGAGTATACAGGAGCAAGATTAGTAAACCGTGGACCAAAAACAGTTTTGAGGTTCTCATAGAATCTTACCATTTGATTGGTATCAACTAAAGTTTGCAGCTCAGAGCTTTTTTCTTGCCACCACCTGTTCTTCAGCTCACGCACTCTTGCCTTTAATGTCCTATGGATGTTATTTCGGTCTTGTGTGTCTTTGGACTTCCTAAGAGAATTTTTAAAGTCCTCAACAAAGGACATCAACTCAACGTCCGAGTCATCAAACCAGTCCTGGTTCACCCTCTTCAGAACTCCGATCGCTCGCTCGGATGCTATGCGGAGCGAAGAAGAAAATTGTTTCCAGTCATCATCGATTGCCGTTCCGGGATTGTTTTCCGGACAATCGAAATTTAAGTCCAACATTTCACGGGTTTCGATACAGTGGAGAAGCCTGGATGTATTTAACTTTGCTGGTATCCTGTGTTCCGCTCTTCGTGCTGGCTTAACTACGAGTCTCATTTTAGATCGTATGAGACGGTGATCAGTCCATCCTTGAGCTCCTCGCATGGCTCTTGTTATAAGAACATCTCTAAGGTCTTTTTTACGAACAATCACATAGTCTAACAAGTGCCAATGCTTAGATCGTGAGTGCATCCAAGATGTTTTGTATTTATTTTTTATTCGAAAAAATGTGTTTGTGATACACAGGCCAAACTCTGCACAAAGGGTCAACAATAAGTTGCCATTTGGATTGCATTTGCCGATACCATGCCGACCCAGTACACCATTCCAGACGTCACAATCAGAACCAACACGAGCGTTAAAATCGCCAAGCATGATTATTTTATCGTATTCAGGAATACCTTGCAAGATTTGTCGTAGATCATGATAGAATTTCAGCTTATCTTCTTCCGACGAGGTGAGGGTTGGTGCATAAGAGCTAATCAAGTAAGCAAATCTATTATGACCGATTCGGAGACGTAGTGTCATAAGCCTATCATTTATGCCCCTTGGGGGTTCGGCAAGAAATTTCAATATTGCGTTTTTTATTGCAAAACCAACCCCACTAGATGCTCGTTCAGCTGCTGGTTTGCCAACCCAAAAATAGGTATATCCACCAAGATCTTCGCGCAGCCTTCCACTGTCCGCCAAGTGTGTTTCACTTATTGCAGCTATGTCGATGTTATATTTTCCCAGTTCTCTCGCAATTAGGGCCGTTTTCCTCTCAGGGCATATGTTTTGATCATTATCAAGTAGGGTTCTGACATTCCATGTCGCTATTTGTAGGTTTTGTTTTACGTTACCACTGTGTTTTCGACCGCAAAAAAGTTGGTGCCCAAGTGACTGCGGTTAACCACTTAGGTGAAGATGAGGCGGACTATGTTTGGGCCACCTTTTCTAGGCCCCTCCCCAGATTGGGGAAAGCAGAGCGATCCTAAATAGGGCTGCTTTGTCATCAGACGTGCTGCCGAACCTCTTATCCCACCTCTATCGATCTAAGGAGCGACCACTCTCGTCTGACCGCCTACGTGCAGAGGGTTAGCTAGGAAATGGAGTCACCGAGTCCACATTCCTCCCACCAAACCTCCATCGCCGCAGGTCTTGCACTCGTAATCCAGGAAACTAAGCCAGGGGTCATCGGCGCGTGAAATATTTAAGTGAGTAAACATTTGCGCAGGTGTAAATTCACTCTCTCTTCCTCTACCTCTATATACCAATGGACCGAACAGTTCGGTACGACCGGCAAGCGGCACAGGATGCAGTGACTAGCCGCGTGCTATTAATAGATCCTAGCACGCGCCTTTTATAGTAGGTCACACTACTCTGCTACCTCGCCACATTCGCCTAAGCATTCGTCAGATTGACAGCGCCGCCTTATGTGCCGAGGTAGACTTTTGTACTGAACGAGGGATCACTCGCAAAATAAACTGAGTCCACAGAGTGTTCACAGTCCCCTCCACTAGGTTTAGCCCGCGGACCGACGCGGTTTACCGGGATGTGGCCACTGTAAACATTACAGCTTCTTGGAGCCACTAGTGGAGAGATGCGGAGAAGGAGTAGCCGTAAATATTGTTAGAACGGTCATAGAAATTCAGGCTAGTACCATTACTCCACTACATCCCAATATAGTAGATAGTGTGTTTACATACATACAAACACACACATACATACACACAAGTTCACACTAGATTAATAAGAAGATAATAGATAAATAATAATTGTGTGTGGCAAACGAAAAAAAACGACTTCAATTACATCGACAAGTAATACAACGTAAGTAGACACAAAAAAAAAAATAACAAATGCACTAGTGGTCACTACGATTTTCAAGGGTTTCCCTTATTTTCTCTGGGATCCCATCATCAGATCCTAGTTTTCTTATCATGGTTCCATACTTGAGATATCTCCTTTCCAATAAAAAAAGAATTATCAAAATCGGTTCATAAACGACGAAAGTTATCCCCAAACATACATAAAAAAAATATTTATTTATTTATTTATACGGTCGGTAACTTTTCCTTTTTATTAAACGGTTTTATTTAGCTCACCCCGTTTGTTTTTTTTTTAAACGGTTTTATTTAGCTCACCCCGTTTGTTTTATTTTTTATTATTCTTGGGTCAAATTTAGTAATTCAAATTTCACCCTCTTCCTGTCAACCGATTAATCTGAAATTTTGTATACACTTTGGATTTTGGTGACAATACAATTATGTTTATTCATTATCATTATAAATTCAAGATGGCCGCCGCTACAAAATGGCGGATATTTTATGTTTTATTAATCCCATCAATATGGGTATCAAATGAAAGGGCTCAACAAGCAGAATACAATATACTATAAAAAATTGAAATCCAAGATGGCGGCCGCTACAAAATGGCGGATAACGTAGGTTTTATCAATCCCATCAATATCGGTATCAAATGAAAGGGCTCAACAAGCAGAATACAATATACTATAAAAAATTGAAATACAAGATGGCGGCCGCTACAAAATGGCGGATAACGTAGGTTTTATCGATCCCATCAATATGGGTATCAAATGAAAGTGCTCAACCAGTATAATCAATGTACTATATAAAATTAAAATCCAAGATGGCGGCCTCTACAAAATGGCGGATAACTTAGGTTTTATCAATCCCATCAACATGGGTATCAAATGAAAGGTCTCAACAAGTAGAATATAATTTACTATGCAAGATTGAAATCTAAGCTGGCCGCCGCTACCAAATGTCTGATAACAATTTTTTATCAATCCCACCAATATGGGTATCAAATAAAAGGGCTTGACAAGAAGAATACAGTGCACTATACAACCTCAATATTTAAGATGGGCCTTGCAATAATGAAGCACTAAATGAATCAAACAGAATGCGAAATAAAAACTAAAAACTAGAAAATAAAAATAGGTAAAAAAACTTTTTAAGTTAAACGGTTTTATGTTAAACATACATTGCAATGTTTAAGATAAATGTACTAAAAATCAAAAAATAATAAAATAGATACAGTCGTGGGAATTATAAACATATGCATAGACTAGACTAAAATAAAACCGTGGGGCACGTCAATTGTCTACAAATTATCGACTTAATGTGCGATAGAAGAATCGTTTAATTCGTCGTTAAAATAGACAGTTGGCCCGCAGACGGTGAGAAAATTACTTACTATTTTCTTGCTCATGGAAATTCCAATAGTTATACACTCGATGTAAATAAAAGAGATGTTTCAACTAGTTTATCGTTGGACATTCACACTGCTGGCTGGCGAGGAATCGTTTCACTGCTCGTAGTTTGTCTTTAATCGACAAAACATATGATAAAAGTACTACTCGCTCACCACTATGAAACCCTAAAACTCGCTTATAATCGAGCTTGCTAGCTTGTTTCCACATTCTAGCCCTACTTATCACACGTCCATCTTTGTCGGTTGAACAACTGTCTAATTATAGTGTAACATTACAAAACAAACATTTTAATCAACGATTGTAGACAATTGACGTGCCCCACGGTTTTATTTTAGTCTAGTCTATGCATATGTTTATAATTCCCACGACTGTATCTATTTTATAATTTTTTGGTTTTTAGTACATTTACCTTAAGCATTGCAATGTATGTTTAACATAAAACCGTTTAACTTAAAAAGTTTTTTTACCTATTTTTATTTAAAGTCTGTTAACAAAAGCAATGCTATAAAAAGTATCAATAGCGTCGCATCTCAAATGGCTGAAATATTACGTAGCAAAATACATTCCGTCGAATAGACTATCTCATTTGAAGTTAGTTAACAAGACAGTTCACT
The DNA here is from genome assembly GCF_905220565.1 of Melitaea cinxia. NCBI lineage: Eukaryota > Metazoa > Arthropoda > Insecta > Lepidoptera > Nymphalidae > Melitaea > Melitaea cinxia. The sequence goes on from NC_059401.1 coordinate 17,161,288, forward strand.
TTGAAACAGTGGGGAGGTATTTATTCGCTGCCAACTTAAGTTCACCGTAGTAAGAGTTCAATTAGGCAGATTGTTAAAAGTTTCAGATAGTCGAGTTTGAAGCTGGTTCGCCGTTTTCAATTAGATGTATGAGACAATGGACTACCCCTGTGTTTGTGCTTTGTTCTGATTGTTTTCTTTCCGCTTTTGTCAATTTATATAAAAGCAAATTAATAGTCTTTTGTCCATTTCAATCGTCTTTCATAACATTTTAAAAGCACTGAATTTAAATTATGTATCTATACAAATAAATAAAATTGGAGTGTCTGTTTGTAATATTAAAATAGCAGCTTTTCACTAAATGCATATGGATGTATACACGGTACATATACCAAAATAACATTTTTTTTACAATTTTTGGCTGTCTGTCTGTCTGTTTATTCCGGCTAATCTCTGAAGCGACTGGACCGATTTTGACGGGACTTTAACTGGCAGATAGCTTATATAGTAAGGAGTAACTTAAGAGTCTTCTTCTTCTTAAGTCCCTTGCTACCGTCAACGTGCCAAGTCTACTTGAGCCAACTGGTACTGCAAGAGACGATGGCAAGAGACCGGACGGTATGAGTTTGGTTCCATGGAAGATAAGCCGGGTGCTGGTATGGGATGCAACCTGTTTAGACACGCTGGCCCCTTTCCATCTACATGGAACTAACAACAAAGCTGGTGCAGCTTGTGAAGCGGCTGAAAAAACTAAAGCATACAAATACCCCCTGTATCTAGGCTCCGAATATGATTTTGCGTTGCGTACTGACTTACGTACAACAATTTGGCGATAGCTTCACGTGAACTATAATTAAAGAATATTGTAAAATGACAATTGAAAAGTGCTTTGAAACCTACTTGATTTAAAAATCTGATTTAGACTTAATAATCTCTAAAACTTTTGATAATTGTGCTTGCTCGCAAACGAAAAAAAAAACCGACTTCAAATACATCGACAAGTAATATAACGTAGGTGGGCGAAAAAATAGTTAAGTAAAAACGCATTATTATATGTAACTCAAAAAGCAGTGGTTAGATCTCAAATAAATTTTAATGGGACCAAATGAAACGCACCACCTTTCGATTAAAAAACAATGTCGAAATCGGCCCACCCAGTTAAAAGTTCTGAAGTAACATAAATAAAAAAAAAAAAAAAAAATACATTCGGATTGAGAACCTCCTCCTTTTTCGGAAGTCTGTTAACAAATAGACAGCCACTCGAAATAACTACAAATTTAAAATAGTCGTTATTTTATTTTATGTAATTTTTAAAGGACTTGTTTTTATTTTATGCTGTTTGTTCACAGATCGTGCAAGTTACAAACAATAAAACCTGAAGAAAAAAACTAAGTATTAAGCGAACATTGCAATTGTACCAGGAAAACAGAAAACGTTAGAAGGACGAAGATAAATCGCTCGAAACATTCGCATTACTCCGCTGAACAGAGCTATATGAACGGCGAACGTTCATTATCCTATATTTAAAGAGATTTAGATAAACGCTATGTAATGGAAAATAAGTCTGAATAGCCGTGAATAGGTCGTAACTAGTTTTACTGGCATATCCAATTACCATATTGCGGTAAATGTTTAGAAAGGCGTGTAAGAATTTCAATTTTTATCTTGCGGAAAAAATAAATTATGAGTCTTGATTGTTTCTCAATTTGTAATAGTACGCTTCAGCCTGTATTATCCCACTGCTGGGCATAGGCCTAGGTTCTTCATGAAGGAGAAGTATCAGAGCTTAATCGACCACGCTACTCTATTGCGGGTTGGCGGATATATTGCCTACTATGAGTAAAATAATAACATCTTTTTACTATAAAAAAAGTGATTCATAAAAAACGCTTCAAAGATATTAATTAATTTAATGATAATTACAGTATAAGTCATGTCGGCGCGGAATGGTAGCAAAAGTACTAGCGGTATTTCCCCGTTGAATTGTAATACCGTGTCTGTGGGCAAAATCAATGTTTCAAATTGATTTAATGAAGAAGGCCCTCAATCCCGCTGATTATTATCTTTCTGTTACATTTTAGTTAAAATGTATTACTGCAGTGGTCGGACTCAAGGAAAAAAGGTAATAAGTAAAATGTTAGACTTATGAAATTAAGACAAGGATATGTTATCGACTTTTAATGTTTATTTATTTAGATAAAGTGGAAATGCGCAATGTTTTAATAAAGCATAATAAAAGAAATACACTCAAAGATCTTTTGGTATCCCAAGTGATTCGACTTCCTGTGAGACTATAATACTTTTTAATATCGCTTTTGTTCTGATTCGAAGAAATTATATAACTAAACATTAGTCAAATAATAATAATTTTTATTATTTCCAGCATATAATTTTGAACTTGACGGTTCATGTTAAAATATATCTGTAAAGGATGCAAGGTCATATATGTATAAGTATATATTTGTAATAGTTTTAAATTAAATATTTCTATTGATGCGACAATGTTTTAATGAATAAGTCATTTGCGAAGTATTTTTTATTCTCCCCCACTGTCGCTATCGATTTTGCAACAACATTATTTCAGTAGACGCTACATTTTATTATATCGTAAATATTTAATTTTAAGCAAGTCATGCACTTTCATTTTTTTGTTTTTATTTTTTTTTTATTTTTCTAATATAGTCGTCACCTGTGAGGTGTGTAACCTAAAATGACAATAGCAGTAAGTAGTAAGTCCTGTATAATCCAAGAATATAAAAAATTATAAAGAAATGACAGAAGATCACAGCTAAATACTGCTTTCGAGCAGTTTCATGTTCCTTTTGGTGAGTAAGGTGACTGGAGCTCCTTGCGATCCCCCAGGGGTAAGGTCGGTAGCGCGCTTGCTATGCTTCTGATGTTGCACGTTCTATAAGCTACGGTAATCGCTTTCCATCTGGTGAGCCGTACGCTTGTTTGCTGACCAAGTTGTATAAATAAGTATAATGCACATATATGTATCTATAACTTATCCTATTTATTGTCAAGGATCTTAGATTCAATGTTACATTTAACACGAGTAAATAACATTCTTATTTTAACAACATCAGTACAGATTAAATTGAACACATTGATAGCTTACGATTCGGTAAATTATATTGGATTTTTTTTTTCATCCGGGAAATAAAATGGGTCTCAAGGGACTATCGAAAAATTCCATTAACAAAGTAATTGTGAAACACAGCGAACAGCTGTCCTTGTTGTTAACAATATGCACCTAGTTTTCGTTACATTTATTTACTAAAACTGTATATAGAAACATAATATTTATTCAAAGCAATGTTTTAATTAATTTATTTATTATTAATCCATACATACAAGTTTACAGGGCTCTGTTCCAAACTCAAGTACATATATATATATAAAATATTTATACATGTGGTGGTATATATATGGTGTATACCATGATAAGGAAACCAGAATCTAATGATGACATCCCAGAGAAAACCTTCGAAAATCGTAGTAGCTAATAGTGCGTTTGTTAATTTTTTTCGTCTAGTTACGCTGTATTACTTGTCGATGTAATTGAAGTCGTTTTTTTTCGTTTGCTAGCAAATACAATTATAATTTATAGAGATTTGTCAGTAAGAAAAATTACTTTAAATAAATTGCTAAAATAAACAATAAAATATTAAACATATACAGGTTGGATATAAGCGAGACGAAATTCATTAAACCATATAATAATATCTGCTGTGTAGCTACAGCAATATAGAATAAAGCCCTACCCTCGGACGGTGTGTTCACTGGGTCGCACACACTTTCTGCTGAAAAAATAAATGAAAGAGTCTAAAATTTTTCTGCTTAAGCAGCTAAGCTAGAAGGCTGTTTCAAAGAGGTTACTTATACGCAGGGGAAATGCATACGCACTGCTCTAATATTAGAGAAATTGCAACTCTTATACTTATAGACTTAGACTTCTTAGACTGCAATAGGCTGAACTGATTGAATTAACTGATATATATTTTTTTATAATAATAAACATTTTTTTATAAATAGTAACTATGAAGTTTTTCGCCGATACTTCTCAGCAGAATCAACATTCCGAACAGGTAGGTAGCTTCACATTTAACGATAATTCAAATTTGTAAAATGACGCTTAAAAGGTTCTTTGGCAGCCATTTTGAATAAAGTTATTTTTTGTATTGTTGTCTAATGTTTACGCGAATTTCACTCATTATTAATGAAACAACTTTTTCGGATTTTATCGCGGTTTAATAAAAATTTTTCGTTTTCTACGTTGTTGTAACTGAAGTTATTTTTTTTTGTTTGCGAGCAAACACAATTATTACAATATGAACAAAAAATCAGTCAAACAGTAGCAGTAGATTAAATTATGCTACAAGAATACTTTTTGGTCGTTTAATACAATGCTAATCGCTTGAATTCAGCCAATATAAATAAAAATATAATTCATAACTAAAATATTAAAATTTATTATCCGCTCAAAGTTCATAATTATCTGCAACTCCAATGTCTCGCCTAAAACTTATTTAAACTTTGTTACATTAATAGAATCGTAAATTATTAAAGAATCGTTTAAGATAATTGAATTACCTTTCGAAGTAGCCTCGCGTCGACTTTGAATTGTTGCAATTCGTTTTAATGAAATATAATCTTGGAGTTTTCAGCAAATTGTAAAATAAGAGTATTGTGTTGATTAATTTTAGAACAAGAACCATAATAGATGGACTTGGATTAATTCATATTTATTCACTTATTAATTTATTTAATACGTTTTTGCACACCCGTAAAATAATTGTATTTGCTTGCATACGAAAAAATAATCTATTTCTATTACATCGACCAGTTCTTTAACGTATATAATTGTTAATATATATTGGGACGACGTGACAAGCAACAATATTCATTTAGAATAAGAATCAGCCAAATTAGTATACTCAGTTAAAAGTTTTGAGGTAACACATAAAGAATACAGTCGAATTAAAAACCTCCTCCTCTTTTTAAGTAGCAATAGTAAGGCTAATGTAGTAGAATTATATATTCCATTTAAAATATTTAAATTTCATCATACGTAATAAGTGGCCTTAATAATAACACAGTGATTTGTACAGAAAAGGGGATTCGATCCTCGCATAGTTATATACCGATAAACAAGTAAATTAAATAACTTGATCTGGTTGATTGATAACAATTCGTCTTCAACATTAACTCTAAATTCCGTTAGAAATAGTGCAGCATTGACACATTATTTTCATTCATTATACAGAACAGCGGACACACAAGAACGGCGGAGTTTACTTGTAAAGTTACGTTAGTACTTCTTTATTCCTTTCAAAATAATTGACACTATATTTTAATTATATATAAACGTTTGAAACGAAAATTGTGCATACATATATAACATAAAACCATGTGTCGATGACGATTCTTAAACCCATACAGTGGCTAACAGCGTAAGGTTCACCTTATGGTTGTCGTAGCTTTGAACGATTGCAATACAAGGAGCTACGCAAGTACGTTGCCGACCCTTCCTCTAACCCTTCTCAGAAGCTCTAGCGATCTTACTTAACCAAGAAATACAGCATTGATTCATCAGTGATCATCTGTGAGATATAGGTCCCAAGTCGCGATACTCTAGGCTTTGAGAAAGATATTTTCTGTTGAGCCAAATCTTATATAAATACTAGCTGATCCGGCAAACGTTGTTTTACCGCTAAACGCTATTAAAAAATAGGGATTGGTGGTAGAAGGGTGAAAATTTAGAGTTGTATGTATTTTTTAATGCCAAAACACATTAAAATAAAAAATAAATAATTTATCTAAAAATTAAAAAAAATAGGGGTGGACTACCCTTAACATTTAGGGGGATGAAAAATAGATGTTGTTCGATTTTCAGACCTACCCAATATGCACACAAAATTTTATGAGAATCGGTCAAGCCGTTTCGGAGGAGTTTAACTACAAACACCGCGACTCGAATTTTATATATTAGATATTTCGTCGTAACTATGAAATAATTAAATAGAAAATAAATCTCACTTAAGGATCTCTAAACACGAGGTATTATTAAAAAATAAATAAATAACTCAATATTTTCTATTTAATTATAAAGAACGAAATTTTTAATTATACTACAACGGAAGTAGCGAAAGTACTAATTAAGAACCATTGAGAGGTTCAACTTGCTTTTGTGAAATTAAAAACGTTACCGTATTCGAATTCCCTTTTATTAAAAGAGATGTAAAAATTTAACAGGATCCCGCTGGAGACATCAGTCTCCAATAAGGAGAGGCTTTCTTCCAGCGTTTCGCAAATGTTTGTTTAATTAGTTAAAATTTTGAACTCGAGCGCTGATGTGCAAATTGCAGACTGGTTTAATGACCTCTCAGGAATACGACAATATTTTATATAGCGTAAATCAGTGACGGAAAACGAGCCTTTTTTGTATTTTTATTTTTGTTCTATGATTTTGATTATTTCTGTAATTTCATACAATTTAGATTATAACAGATAGTTGTTAAATATTTCATTTGTAGATTGATATTCCGGGTCTCTAATAATGATAAGTACTTATTATCAACGTTTTACATTTGATGGCTTCTAGTAGGATACGATTTTATCGTGTGATTTAATGTTGTGGACATCAAAAACTCAGACAGAGACCGAATCCGTGACAGCGAGTGTATCAGCCAGTTTCCGTGACTATTGCCACAACAGTTAATGTTATAAGTTTCAAAAATATAATTTAAGTTAATTAATACTTTATACTTAACGACTTCAAGTAATGCGTCATCCTTTGTCATTAGTTTGACCAAAGTATCACCACAATAGAGAAAATTATTTTGAAGTAATCAGTCTAGGTGTGTGTCAAATAATAAATGAAGCAGTGGGAACACATGTCTATATTCTTTCCGAATTCTATATTTCTCCTAATCACCTTTATTTTTTTATCCAGCAATATATGTGTGGTCTTTTTGTCTATATGTGTCACTGACCAGCTGTTAATGTTTGCAAGTCATATTTATTAAGAAAATCTTATAAACATTATTGTGTGATAAGCGAAAATTCAATATAATTTTCCTTAATCCATTCGTAAAATCAAAAAATATAGAAGTTATCGCAAAAGCCGTGAAACTATTTTCGTTTATTTTCTTTAAATTAATTTGTAACGGTCGAATTTATTTGTATCGAATTATAATATTTATTTTATGGTTGAAAGTCATAAAATTGATTTTTACATAAATATTTATTATCTGGTTGAATACTTGAAAGTATCTGGTTGAATACTCAAAAGTATATATTGACTACAATGAGACTTGTGTGCCCTATACCTTTTTCAGAGTTCAATTATACACACTCGGAGAAAAGTAAAATTGATGATCTCGGGATGATTGATTTCTTTTGTTTTAAGATGTCTTTGGCTAAAGCAGACTCAGTCTTCGGATTACTTCTTATATGGCTATCGTAAGAAATAATAACTATCCGACAGATAGTTCGAAATTGTTTGGTGCTTGGCGTAAACAATTTGCGGTGTTAGAGATGTATGATAAAAAAATTATATGGACTGTTTCTATCTATACGTCGTTTATTATACGACTGTTGATTAATAGTACTTAGTTATGTATAAAATTATGTATCTATGTGTATATATGTATGTATATGTATATATATATGTGTATATGTTGATATGTATATGCGCAGTGTATGTACATATTATGTAATGCGTTCTGTAATTTTTTCTATAGTTAATATATTTATAATATGTGTGTATGTATATGTATGCATGTATGTTTGTATATTTGGTTTCCTTCCTGTTTTCTTCATTTTATTTTGTACATCCTTTCCGCTTTTTTCACATTATCTCCTCCAAGCTGGTTGTCTGGACGAGATCGCTGTTTAGCGATAAGACCGCATGTTGTACATTTCTTTTTGTGAATCGTTTTGTAAATTGTAAACTTCTTTTTATATGTACAATAAAGAGTAAATTAAATTAAATTATGGAAAAGGCGCAAAAAATATTTTTAAAAAGACCATCTTTTGAAGCTAGAACACAAAACGATCTGCTTCTCAATAACGATAACGACCGGTTACGTTATTTCAACTATCTTCCCCCATGGAAACGCAATCAGGAACTTGGCGGCATTTTTCTATATAAGCTGCTTAGTCGTATGATTGACTGTCCTTCCCTCTTGAATGTAATTAGTTTGAGTGTACCCAGAATATCGTCCACGATTTCATGTTATACATAATGAATCTAAGTGAATAGATAATTCACCGCTTAATCTTATGCAAACAAATTTAAATGCAGTTTTTCTGGTCATCTTTGCAAATTCATTAAGCCAATTTAAAAAAAAAAATAATGAGTGTTGATGGATTTTGATGTATAATTGTAATAGATTTGTTTTTTTTTTTTTAAATTGTAACAAATGTTATTTTTTTCGGTAGATTACACAAATGATATTAATGTCCGATTACAGTGGCATTCTAGCAATGTTGAGCAAAATCTTTAATTTATTTGCATAATTGTACAGCTTAGCGGTATTGTTTTAATGTCGAAAGTTTTTTTATGTACTTAATTGGTATGCCTTTCTTAAATAAATATTTTGGCTCGATAATCACACAAACTAAACGAGTAGGTATATGACTAAAATAATATAAACGTACTTCAACAAAAATGTTTTAATATTTATTATGATAAAAATATATTAAATATAACAACTATTTGCACCCTACTTTTGAAAATTGCAGCCACGAACCAAGGCCAAAACCACAAACTTAGATTTAACTTAATACTTCTTGATATCTGAAAAGTAAAATTAGGTCCTATGAATAATGTAAACTACTTCCGCGCAATGTATCCAGAGGTTGTAAATAAATAAATAGATTAACGCTTCACACAACACTCCCCAAAATGATTTTCTCCTGTATTGGGGGTCCGAAAACAAGGACAATATCTACACAATTAACGACACACAAACCACGACAAACATCTGAATGGCCAATACAAATGGATGTCATGTGCGTGAAACAAACCTGCAACCTGCAGTGCAACAACCATAAACCAGTGCAGAATCGTTACGCTAACACGTCCTACTTTATTCAAATAGGCCCGAAGAGCACTTTCGAATCGTCATTTTACAAATAAAAATATTATGGTATTTAATATGTTTGTATTAGTAAAGTTACCACCGATTCGGAATGTAGATTCTGCAGAGAAGAATCGGCAAGAAACTCCGCAGTTACTCTTTTCAAAATAACATGTAGCATAAAATACATGTAACATGTTGCATAAAATACAGCGTCACTAAGTCCACACATCTTTATCAACTATGTGATCCTGCATCGATTAAAACGCTTTATCTATTTTTTTAAAAATAAAAACTTTAAATTTATGTTAAGACAATTCCAAAATTGTTTTTATTATACACGCAAATACCATAACCCAGAAAGGAGACATTTACTTTTCGTATTCGGAAACTTGGGAGTTACAATTTTGTTATATATTACGATAATGTTAAATTAATTACAATTCAAGATGAGCAACGTTTTTCGAGGTTGTAAGAAAAGTAGTAGTATCCGGTCACGTACGATTCGTGGGTGCCGTGTTGTCGATTCAGCGCTTACTACATCGCAATACATAGATGTGCATGCGATTTGTGCGTGATCTACCGTCAGCACGTTCTCATACTACCCTCGTCAAAACACACCTGTTTACAAGCGAAAGCGAATATTATGCTAATCTAATGCATTCAGTACTTTCTTTTACATATTTTTTCTTTATACTTATATGCTAATGTCATTTCTAAACGACTTAAAAAAAATTGAGGGTTCTTAATTCGATTGTATTTTTTTATTTATCGAACGCACCGATTTTAATGATTATTTTTGTATTTGAAAGCTAAAGTCTGTTTGGTCCCATTTTCAATCTGGTACCATTTTTGAGTTATCCTGTATAGTGCATATTTGTCGACGAAGTTGTTTTTTTTTTGTTTGAGGACTACCACAATATCGATAATACAAGCCGCATATGTAATTTAGTTAGCAATAAACTTATAGATTGTCATCCAAAAGAATCGTCCTCTCTCAATACTCGTAGAACAATTTATATGCCGTTTCTTGCATTGCCTTAATTAGAGTCAAGTTTTTTTCAAATGTATACGGTGAGTTTCGATAAAATACCTACGTAGCTAAGATATAAACAGTTAGGCTAAACTTAAAAAATGTGGTTTTGACTTCAGTGTTTATTATATAATCATTACCGATCAATAGTATACATTAATTACTATCTATATTAATAGTAGTACCTCCTTTCTCAGATTAGCGCAGATGAAGCCACAGGGCATAGCTAGTATAATAATAAAATTTTACGAAATAGTATCTCATCATCGTCATCATCATTACAGCCTATACAGTCCACTGCTGGACATAGGCCTCCACAAGTTCGCGCCAAAAATTCGTGAACTCATGTGTGTTGCCCATAGTCACCACGCTGGGCAGGCGAGTTGGTGACCGCAGGGCTAGCTTTGTCGCACCGAAGACGCTGCTGCCCGTCTTCGGCCTGTGTGTTTCAAAGCCAGCGGTTAGGTGGTTATCCCGCCATCGGTCGGCTTTATAAGTTCCAAGGTAGTAGTGGAACTGTGCTATCCCTTAGTCGCCTTTTACGACACCCACGGGAAGAGAGGGGGTGGCTATATTCTTTGGTGCCGTAGCCATATAGCACAAAATGGTATCTCTACAAATAAAATTAATTAAATTCAATAAAATTTTATACATACAATCTAGTATTGGTAATTTTATAGGATACGAATATTTACTCGTATATGTTGTATTTTCTGACCCCACAGACGTTACCTTGTCTTCACGATTCAGTCTGCAATATCCTACGCCAGACATATTCCTCTTTCGCCGTGTAGTAGAAGGATAGGAGCTTAATACACCACGATGCTTCACTGTAAGTTGGCGGATCTATTTCCTACTGTGAGTAACAATTGCTATTAGCTTTATATTATAACACCCAGGACTGTCAGCTTAGCGTGCTATTCGTGGCACGATGGGGAGAGTCACAGTGACAAAGATCCAAACCGGAAACAAATACAAATCCCGAGCGGGAATTGTACCCGCAAACCGTCGGTGTGTGGGCGCGTCCATGGCACGTACACCACTACACCAGAGCTGTCTGTTATCTTGTCTTGCGAAGTGTCAAACACGGAAAGATTAAGCAAACGTTACGTTTTCTGAAGTATTGTAATTTTCGGAGCAATTTTCTTAATTTCAAATTCCTTAAGAACCAGTAAATATATGAAAAAGTAGCCGAACTGATCCAGTTGTTATCGAGTTTTTAACTGACTTAAAATAAATAAATAGGTGAATAACTTAAGGTAAGCAACTTAATGCCTGTGTTATTGGTATCATCATCATCATCATCATCTCAGCCTATCGCAGTCCACTCTGGACACAGGCCTCCACAAGCTCGTGCCAAAAATGGCGTGGACTCACTCTCGTCTTTGGCCTAAGGATTTCAAAGCCAGCAGTTGGATGGTTATCCGGCCATCGGCTGGCTTTATAAGTTCCAAGGTGGTAGTGGAACTGTGTTATTCCTTAGTCGCTTGTTACGATGCCCACGGGAAGAGAGGATGATTTTTTTTTGTGATAAATTTACATAGATATAATACATATATAAAACACATATTACACCCAGACTCAGACGGGAATCCAACCCGCAACCCGCGGAATAGAAAGCAGGGCCACTACAAACTGCGCTAACGGGCTAGTATGAGGAGGGTCTTAATCCGACTGTATTTTTCTTATATGCGTTACCTCAAAACTTTTTCGGATGGATAGATTTTCTTCAGATGGTTCTTCTTTTAATCATGACCTGGTTGCCTGTCATGAGGTTCAATTGAAATTTAATTGAGATTTAATAATTAATTAAGAGTTATCTGTTATGCGGGTTCGATCCCCGCACGTGATAAACATTTGTATTGGCCATACAGGTGTTTGCCGTGGTCTGGGTGTTTTTGCAGTCCTAGTGGGTCTCCCCACCGTGCCTCGGAGAGCACGTTAAGCCGTCGGTCCCGGTTGTTATCATGTACACCTGATAGCGATCGTTACTCATAGTAGGGAATATATCCGCCAACCCGTATTGGAGCAGCGTGGTGGATCAAACTCTAATCTTTCTCCTACATGGGGATATGGAATGCTACAGTTGTGGAATATTACAGGCTTAAGCGTTTTTTTCGATTGCGAGCAAGCAAAATTATGCGATCAGCATCACATTTAGAAATTCATCATTTTCAGAAAATCATTTCTAGTTACGGTGTTTATAATATAAATAGTATTTGATCCGTTTGAAAACTTTGATTTAATGTTATATAAAATCAGCGTCTAAAATTATCCGTAGAAATGTTCAAATTACGTTTGTAAAATTTATAGGATATAACCAAAATAAATTGTTACATTACAAATAGTTTGGATAGAATTAATGTTGATTTTGTAATTTTATATGTATATTTACTTACGAATTACAGATGCTACAGATGCAATAGAAAACTGGAAGTTAGTGTGTCCTAATGGCGATATCCCGAAGGACGTTACAAAACAAAAACTTTGGGATATACCAATACTTCACAATACTTATATAAGTTTGACACAAAATCTTAAAAGTGACAAAAACCGTGCCAGGCTTTTAGCTGTGTCAAATAAAGAGTCAGATCACTGGTTACAAGTAATGACGCCAAAAAATCTTAAGACACTTTCAGACAATGAAACTTTTAAAATTGCTCTCAGTCTCCGGTTGGGAGCTCCACTGTGCTTTGAACACAGATGTCGATTCTTTCGGGCTACACGGCCTTTCCTGTAACAAGAGTTCAGGTAGGTTTTCCCGCCACGTTTCCCTAAACGATACCATAAAAAGAGCTCTTGCCACCATCAACGTTCCTGCTCTTATCGACCCTACTGGAATTAGTCGCAATGATGGCAAGAGACCTGATGGATTGACGTTGGTTCCCTGGGAAAGGGGACGGGCGCTTTTGTGGGACGCAACCTGCGTTGACACACTTGCTTCGTCTCATGTCAGGGAAACAGCCTTAAAAGCGGGAGCCGCAGCGGAAAAAGCTGAAACGACTAAACGGCACAAATATTCGTCACCAATTCCAAATTACATCTTTGTGCCTTTTGCAGTCGAAACGCTTGGACCTTGGAGTAGCAGTGCTAAAATTTTTTTAAATGAGATAACTCTTCGCCTTATTGCCTTCACTGACGACAAGAGGGCTGGTGCATTTTTTGCCCAGAGAATCGGCATAGCGATTCAACGGGGAAATGCTGCTAGTATTCTTGGCACATATCCACGCGGACATGATTTATACCAAAACTATCTGTAAGTTTAGTTTTTTTTTTAGTTCTTAAGTTGTGAATTGTAAATATGTATGTATGTATGTTTTCTTACGAATTGAAAAAAAAATTATATATTAATTTTAAAAATGGCGACTGCTCTGGCGTAATGGTGCGTGCTCCTGCTGACTTTCTTCCGAGCTACTGAGAAGGGCTTGGGTCGGAAAAGCGTGTGCAACGCGCCTAGTATTGCAGATGGCCATCGCCTACGGGATCTACTTACTACGAGTATCAGTCGGTTTGTACGTTTGTACCCTTGGGTGTATAAAAAGCTGCTCAATTGCTGGTTTGCTGATAATTTCCCCAAACGCGTAAATAAACATTGATATTGCGTGTCTTTGATAAAAACTTGGACTACCGCGCTATTCGGTGCACGTTGACCACCATAGGAGACTATCAAGTAAATATATAGAAAAAGATCGGAAATAAATATTTGCACAAATAACACGAGCGAATATCAAAACCACGCAAAAAACAGTGGTATATATTAATTTCTCCGTATATACTCGTATATGTAAGTAGTATATCGATGGAAAATCGCTCGCTTATGTAATGTAATATGTGTTTTTAAATTTGCAGTTTCCTATATAAACTAAATCATGACAATACTACCACATATCACATCTTAATCCTGTTAAAATCTTTAGTAAGTATTACAACTTTTTTACAGATTTTTTTTTATTCTAAAAAAATTACATGTAAGTTAAAGTAAATAGCGCAAACCAGTTTTTTATATAACTTTATATTTTAACAAGATATTTTTAAATTATCAAAATAAATATTGACGCAACCGTCACAGCACTGGTTTGTAGCTGTTGCGCTGACGGCCGCGGGTTCGATTTCCACACATGACAAATATTTGTATTGGCCATATAGATACTTGCCGTGGTCTGGGGGTAATAAGGTATGAGGTATTTACGATAATAACCGGGACCGACGCCTTAACGTGCTCCCCGAGGCACGGTGGGGAGACTCACAAGGACTGCACAAACACCCACAAAGCAGTGCTGTGACCGTTGCGCCAACGCGTCATAACAAAGTTCCGTTTTAGAACTCAAAGTTTTCAAAATCGCTTTAAACGATAGCCTGATCTTTTGCAGACTCATCAAGATGTTTTCCGTCGCGCTAATCATCCTAGTATCAATATGCGCAGTTCAAAGTGATGGTATATATGGTGACGTTAATGCAGTAATACCAGAAGAAAGGCAGTATATACAAGACCTCATCGATTTGCCGAAACCACTTGACGGAAACATGTTGATTCAAAGATGCGGCAAACCGCTCGCTGTCACTCTCAACTTTTTATGCCCTCCACTTAGAAGGTCACCAGAACCAGGTCTGGGTTCGGGTAAGATGCAAGATTCAAAATTCATAGTTGTCAGTAAAACATATATTTACATATTATGTAAGGGTTTTTTAAAAGAAAGGAAAACAAAAATAAAAATTGTCACAATTTATACTAGGTAGTCAAAGTATTACACATTGGTAGTTTTTAAAAACATCCTAGCCAATTCATTCTATTAATAAACATTCTTTAAAGGTAAAATAGCATAAACAATGATGGCGTTAGAGGCTTACTACCCTATGGACGAAAATCTTATGTGTATGTAAAACAAAATTGCTGTGTTTGATCCAGTGCTAAATGCCAAATTTGGTGATGGCAGTATTTGACAAAATAACCGCTCTATTGTAAGAGAGTCTCTTAAGGGTACGAGACCTTTTATGCTGAGATAAAATACTTTATTGAAAGTTTTTAGCTATTTTAATCTGCTATAAATTAGTTGTGTGGCTACGGCATTAAAGAATATAAGCCACCCCATCTTTTCCTGTGGGTGTTGTAAAAGGCGACTAAGGGATAGCACAGTTCCACTACTACCTTGGAACTTATAAAGCCGACCGATTGCAGGATAACCATCCAACCGCTTGCTTTAAAATACACAGGCCAAAGACGGGCGCAGCAGCTTCTTCGGTACGACAAAGCCAGCCCTGCGGTCACCAAAATGAATGCCCAGCGTGGTGACTTTGGGCAACATAGATGAGCTCACGTCATTTTTGGCGCGAACTTGTGGACGCTTATGTCCAACAGTGGACTGCAATAGACTGAAATGATGATAATGAATGATGAATTGAAAACAAAGGATAACTCAAAATAATTTAAACATATTATAGTATCCATAATACTCGTGTTAATATCCGTGTCCGAGACTTCACACGTGTAATATTTTATTTAACCAAATAACAACTCGACAGATTTAGCGGAAATAGGATTAAATGCACTAGGGGATTGTCTCAAACAAGCTTCAAAATATGTTGGTGGAAAAACAACTCCAAAACCAGATAAGTCATGTAAGTATTACGAATAGTTGTTTTACGGACCTTGCTTTCATTCGATAAATGTAGAAGCTGAGAAATCGTTCCAAAGCTGCATTTTTTATCTAATCGAAGTTAATTTAAACGTTATCTTTGATTTGATATACATTTAAATTTATTATAAAACTGAGACTTATTGTTGTTTTTTTTTTTAAACTTGTCTGAAATTAGTATTAAAAAAAAAACATTTATTAGCAATTTCAGTAATTCCCATGTACCTACTGTTTTTTTTACGGAATAGCCACCGGATGGCAATTCCTAATCGACAAGTATAGTACAAATAAAATTATTAAGAATAACTGTTAAACTAATCATCAAATCGTACTGAGCTTATAAGCTTTCGAATAAAATAAGAATTATCTAAATCGGTTCGGTAAATTTAGTCAAAAAGTTATACGTTAACGCATAAAAATAGTTGAATCGAAATCCTACTCCTATTTTAAGTGGGTAAAAAATTTGAACACCTATCTAAAATGACAAAATAAAATTTACGTTTTAATCATAATTGTGATAATATAAACACATATTTATTATATAATATTGATTTATTTTCAGCAAGAAAAAAGCGACAGCTCTTGACAGACGAATGTTGCGATAAAGCCTGTACTTTGAATACGCTAATGCAATATTGTCCAAGTTAATACAAGCAAAGATTAAAATAAATATATGCGCGTGACAACAATAAACATGATTCGAACTTGACGCTTTTTAATTTTTCAAATTTTTTAAATTTTTTTGTTTTTGTGTTTAATGTTATTTTGTTTTTGTGTGTTATTAATTTTAATAATATTGATAAAATTTTAATAATCAAAATATGTAATGAAAAATAATAAATTAAACTTTTGGCTTAAAGAAACTATCAATTCTAGATTGCTTCGCTTCTTTCTTTTTGCTATCATACATGTCTTGGTAACGCTGATAGGCTGCACAAATTTTGTTATTAACATTAAAACTTCTCTGTTAACAAATGAATTCTCCTTTGCCGGAAATCGAAACAGTTGACGTATGTTTGAGGAATAGTGTCAAAAAATTGTTCGACGTAACTTGAAACGACGTAAATCGAAACGACGTAAGTTGAGACCTGTTTGTATATATTATACAAATAAAATTAAATAAATTTAATAAAATTTTACACATACAGACTAGAGTTGATAATTTAATTTTATCATCAATGTATCATCATTCTTAAGGAGACTTTTACCCAAAGAAGGGTTCATACATGGTTAGTTTGCGAATTAATAAAAAAAACCAATGAACTTGATGAGAAATTATAAATATCAATTATCAAATTTATTTAATAAAAACATTATTAAAAAAGATAATATTAGTATTTATATAACATACTTTATTGTAAATTTATTTAACTGATTGTTACTTATTTAATTTATTGTTAAAATTGTGATACTTAGTATGATATTGTTATTGCTTTACTTATTAATAGTAACTGTAATGTCAATGATTGGTAAGTATTGTTATTATTATACACGATTATTTAAAATATATGAATTGAATATATATATTAATTAATTGTATGTGAAATTGTAAAAATGAAATGTCAGGTACTATTTTGAAAATAATATATAAACTGTCATCTTCATCATTATCATCATCATCATCATCATTTCAGCCTATTGCAGTCCACTGTTGGACATAGGCCTCCACAAGTTCGCGCCAAAAATGGCATGAGCTCATGTGTGTTGCCCATAGTCACCACGCTGGGCAGGGGGGTTGGTGACCACAGCGCTGGCTTCGTCGTACCGAAGACGCTGCTGCTTGTCTTCGGCCTGTATATTTCAAAGCCAGTGGTTCCATGGTTATCCCGCCATCGGTCATCTTTATAAGTTCCAAGGTGGTAGTGGAACTGCGCTATCCTTTAGTCGCCTTACGACACCCTCGGAAATAGATGGGGTGGCTATATACTTTAATGCCGTAGCTACACAGCATAATGCCGTAGCCACACAGCATATATAAACTGTGTGTTAGTACAAAATTAGTTATATCTTGCATGAAAATTTCAATTTAATGTAAAATAAAATCAGCGTCTAAAATTATCCGTAGAAATTTTCAAATTACGTTTGTGAAATTTATAGGTAATAGCCACATCACAAATAGTTTTGATAGAATTAATATTACTTTTGTAATTTTATATGTATATTTACTTACGAATTAAAATATTCATTTAAATATTAATTTCTAAAATGGCGTTTGCTCTGGTGTAGTGGTGCGTGCTTCTGTTGACCTTCTGTCGAGCTACTGGGAAGGGTCAAAGCTTGGGTCGAGAAAGCGTTTGCAATGCGCCTAGTATTGCAGATGACCATCAGCTAAGGGATCTACTTACTATCAGTCGATTTGTACGTTTGTCAGCCACCCTTGGGTGTAAAAAAGGCGCTCAATTGCTGGTTTGCTGATAATTTCCCCAAACGCGTAAATAAACATTGCTATTTCGTGTCTTTAATTTGAACGTGGACTACCCGCGCTTTTCGATGCATGTTGACCACCATGGGAGACCATCAAGTAAAAATATAGAAAAAGAAATAAATATTTGCACAAATAACACGAGCGAATATCAAAACCGCGATCAAAACAGTGGTACATTCTAATTTCTGCGTATATACTCGTATATGTAAGTAGTATATTGATGGAAAATCGCTCGCTTATGTAATGTGATATGTGTTTTTAAATTTACAGTTTCCTATATAAACTAAATCATGACAATACTACCACATATCTCATTTTGATCCTGTTAAGATCTTTAGTAAGTATTACAACTTTTTTAACATTTTTTTTTATTTTAGATATATTTACATGTAAGTTAAAATAAATAGCGCAAACCAGTTTTTTATATAACTTTATATTTTAAAAAGATATTTTTAAGTTATCAAAATAAACATTGACGCAACCGTCATAGCACTGGTTTGTAGCTGTTGCGCTGACGGTTGCGGGTTCGATCTCTACACATGACAAATATTTGTATTGGCCATATAGATGCTTGCCGTGGTCTGGGGGTAATAAGGTAGGAGGTATTTACAATAACCCGCAACCGCCAGCGCAACAGCCACAAACCAGTGCTGTGACCGTTGCGCCAACGGGTCGTTACAAAGTTCCGTTTTAGAACTCAAAGTTTTTAAAATCGCTTTTTAACGATAGCCTGATCTTTTGCAGACTCATCAAGATGTTTTCCGTCGCGCTAATCATCCTAGTATCGATATGCGCAGTTCAAAGTGATGGTATATATGGTGACGTTAATGCAGTAATACCAGAAGAAAGGCAGTATATACAAGACCTCATCGATTTGCCGAAACCACTTGATGGAAACATGTTGATTCAAAGATGCGGCAAACCGCTCGCTGTCACTCTCAACTTTTTATGCCCTCCACTTCGAAGGTCCCCGGGCAAGGGCAAAAAATGGGGCAAGAGTAAGTAGCAAGATTCAAAATACATAAATGTCAGTAAAAACTATATAATATTATGGAATTATTTTTTTAAGGGAAAGAAAAAAAAATCAAAGATGTCACAACTTAGACTAGCTAGTCAAAGTATTAACTGTTTGATAGCTTTTAAAACGTCATAGCCTATTGATTCTTTGGTTCTGTAAAGGTAAAATAGCACAAACAATGATGGTGCTATTTAAGGCAACGGCAGAGGCTTATTACCTTATGGAAAAACAATTGTATGCGTATGTAAAACAAAAAAAAACTGTGTTTGATCCAGTGTTAAATGCCGGAACCGCTGATGGCGGTTTTTGAGAATATAACCACTCTATAGAAAGAGAACGTGTTTCTTACAGTATAGTACACAGTTCAGCATTTTGCAGTCCACTGCTGGATATAGAGCCTATCCGAGTTCGCGCCGAACATCCTAGTTTTCCGAAATTCTCATCCAGCCTACAGCGGCAATCTTATGTAGATCGTCGGTTGATCGGCCATCGGTTCTGCGTTACAGGTGACCAGCCCACTGCCATATCAACTCGCTAATTCTGTGGGCTATGATGGTTACTTTCGTTCTCTCGCGAATAGTCTCATTTCTAATTTTATCTTTGAGAGATATCCCAAGCAAAGCCCGTTCCGTTGCACGCTGAGCCACTTTAAACTTGTGAACCAGTTCCTTCGTCAATGACCACGTTTCGGATCCGTATGTTAACACAGGCACGACGCATTGCTTGAAGATTTTTCTCTTCAAGTATTGCAAATGCCACCCAACATAATCCTCCTATCGGATCTAATTGGATGGTATGGCCTAGGTAAATACAATCCTGAAGAACTTCAAGATGGGTACCATCGACCGATACCGGTCTCGGTATGACTTGGTTGTTAAACATAACTTTCGTTTTGTCAAAGTTCATACCGAGACCGACTCATCGAAAAGTCTCGTTTAGGCCGGCTAGCATTTGACTTAGCTCATCCAACGTGTCCGCAAAAATGAAGATATCGTCGGCGAAACGACGGTGAGAGATGTATTTGCAGTTGAAGTTGATGCCTCGTTGCCCCCAAACCAAGATATTAAAACACCCTCCAGCGCAGTGGTTACAGTTTCAGTGATATTATTATTATAGGTCTTATTTTCTGGTCTTGGATATGAACGGTCATCGTCGCCGTGCCGTATATACATCTCAGTACCTTGATATATTGCCAGTCGACATGAAATCTCTGTAGAGACTCCTTATTCTCGACAGAGTCGAAGGCTTTCTCGTAGTCCACAAATGCCATACACAGCGGCTGATTATATTCTTCTTTCTTTTGAATAATCTGCCGAACAGCATGGATGTATTTCATGTAGTTGTATTTCATCGAGTCTTCTGGTGTGACGATTACGTCGTAACAATCCTCGAAAACAGCTTATAGACGTGGCTCAGAAGTGATATTGGTCTGTAATTCTTTAACAGAGAGCTATCACCTCTCTTGAAGAACAGCACCACCACACTCCTGGAGCACGCCTCTGGTGTGTTACCTCGGTTGATGATGGCGTTAAAGAGTCTTGCCAAGGCCTTTAGGGCTGTTCGCGCTGCGGCTTGAAGGAGCTCAGCCGTAACTCCGTCATTCCCCCGGGACCTTCTATTTGTAAGCTGTCCTGGCGCTACACTAATCTCATCCACTTCGATGTCCGGGGTGTCCTTCTAATAATGGCGCAAAAATGGTGCACGTCGAGCTTCAGTGTCCCAAGTCTCAGGCTTGTATGCCGCCGACGAGCACATAAAATTTCTCGACCTCTTCTCGAATCTGAGGGCGAGAGCAATCGGTTATGCCATTTGCTGTTGTTCCATGTAATCTTTTGGAAAATTTTGGACCCCTATTCTGTTCAATAAGAGTAGTGATGTCTGTCGTATTTGAGCAGCGGAGGTATCCGCGTACAAAATTTCGTATCCTCTTTGAAAGAGCCTTCTGTTCTGGCGAAATTGCTTGAGCAGTGAGCAACTAGCGCCTCCGCCGCATCAGATCCAAAGCCTCGGGAAAGTGTTTGCAACCCAGTGTACACACTGTTTTCACCACGTTGTCGGTTATCTCGTCCACGTCGCTAGTAGTTTCCAGCGAATCGAATCGGTTTTGGAGTTCCAGTTGAAACTGCTCGGATTCACATAGTATTTGGGGTAGCGT
The DNA here is from genome assembly GCF_905220565.1 of Melitaea cinxia. Taxonomy (NCBI): domain Eukaryota; kingdom Metazoa; phylum Arthropoda; class Insecta; order Lepidoptera; family Nymphalidae; genus Melitaea; species Melitaea cinxia. The sequence continues at coordinate 17,182,620 of NC_059401.1, forward strand.
AGGTCGGAGAGTAGATTTCATCAAGCGGGCCCGCTCTTTTTTGAGTCATATATTCGGAGTGCCCCGTAATAGTGATTCTTAAGGGTTCGAGTCATTTTATGCTGAGATAAAATACTTTGTTACTAGCTTTCAGCCATTTTAATCTGCTATAAATATGTTGTGGCAAAGTTGTTCAATTCTATTAAATAAATAAATATAAATATCTTATAATACACTCACACGGTCGTTTATTCCTAAGGTTAGCAACTTAATGCTTTTATTATAGGTAACAGCCGACTGTTATAGGTAGTTTTTTTGATAATTAAACATTGAAATAATACATTTATAAATATAAATAATACACCCAGACTCAGGCGGGAATCGAACCCGTAACACGCGGAACAGAAATCAGAGTCTCTACAAACTGCGCCAACGAGCCACTCAAAAAGCTAAAACAACACTGAAGTTGCTTAACCTATCGTGCGTGAAATTAAAGAACCTCGCATTATAGTTACATACAGAATACAAAGAAAATTAAGTTTCAAATTGGGGATCCTTTATCAAATATCATAAAGTCAGTCAAATTTGCAACTAAATCATTGTGGGATGTATCACTGTTTTACATAAAGTATACAGAATTTGTAACAGTAACTACTCGCATTACATTAAATGTTACTTATTAACTCATCATAGTAAGTAAAGTATAAAGTAAGTACTTTGACCTTTCAATTTGAATATCTATAATTGAAAATAACTCAATATAATTTAAACATATTATAGTATCCATAATACTCGTATTAATATCCGTATCCGAAACGTCACATGTGTAATATCTTATTTAACCAAATAATAACTTTACAGTTCTGGAAAAAGGAGCAGAAATAATAGCCCCAATAGTCGCAGAAGGTATAATAGCAGGTGCCATTGCTGGAAGTAAAGGAAACACAGAAGCACCTAAATCATGTGAGTAATACGAATAGTTATTTTAAATGAATTAACTCGCTTTCATCGACAAGTATGGTACAATGAACATTATTAAGAATAAGTCATCAAAAATCACTGAAATTTCAACTTGAACATTATAGGATTCAAAATTAAATGCTTATCGTGTAAGCACCAGCTTTCGAATAAAATAAGAATCATCAAAATCGGTTTTGTACATTCAGTAAAAAGTTATGCAGAAACACTTAAATATAGTGAAAGCCTCCTACTCTTTTTTAAGTGGGTAAAAAATTTAAACATCTATAACCAAAACTAAAAAACTAAAATTTAAGTTTTAATCGTATGATAATATAAACACATATTTATTATATAATATTGATTTATTTTCAGCAAGAAAAAAGCGACAGCTGTTGACAGACGAATGTTGCGATAAAGCCTGTACATTGGATACGCTAATGCAATATTGTCCAAGTTAATACACGCAAAGATTAAAATAAATATATGCGCGTGACAACAATAAACATGATTCGAACTTGACGCTTTTTAATTTTTCAAATTTAATTACCAAAGATTGCTTTTTGATTTGCGATAGATACGTATGTAGCGAAGTGATTTTTAATACTACTACACTGTCATGCTAATTCTGAAACTATTCAAAACATAACTTCTGAATGTCGAACACTTGCACAAACAGATTACAAATATCGAAATGATCAGACAGCTTCAATTACATATCAAAAATTTGCACACAAATACAAATTCATCCAAGAACAGGATCCTTATTATAAGTATTAACCAAACCAAATATTAGAAAGCAGCGACTGCAAACAATACTGGGACAGAACTATCGTAATAGTTAAAACCATACGAGTATACTACGAAGGGCCTGATATTACACTACATGATAAAACAAGAAAAATCATTACCTAATTATTGGTGTCTCTAACATCTACAATAACCAATCAATAATTTATGAAAACTAACCATGTAACGAGACTTAGCCCCAGAACTAAAGTCCGGTTACAACCACAGGAAAACGACCCTGCTAGAAAACAGTATTATTGAGCTGTGATCTTCTGTAAGTTCGAGATACTATCACAGTCAGGCTGCTACAGATTTTACTTATGTGCATCGTGCATCTCTGCGACCCAGCATGTTTCAGCGATATCTTATTTTCACACAAGTTCTCAGTTACCCTATAACCCAAGTGATTAAAGCTCGCTACCCTAAATAGCGGAAATCCGCAGCGTTAAAGAACATGCCTTCGCTTTCCTTCGCTTGTTCTTGAGTTCTTGAGCTTCAGACTATGCTTCACATGTTGCTAGTAATGATCGCAATCCACTGATCGTAACTAATGCTATTAATATTCTCTCCGTTCACATGACACCCTATATTACTTCTGCTATGCTCATCGGTCACATGATGAATATAGATTTACCCTGCCTTACTCCGCATATATATATATATATATATATATATATGCGGAGTATATATATATATATATATATATGTATATATATATAGGTATAATTATTAAAAATATTATATCTACAAATTGAAATACAGATGAGTATTATTAAAATTAGAAGTAGTTCAAGTCATCTCATTTACGCGGAAACCAAAGCCTATTCTATATCTATCATTTTAATGGCGAACAAATTAACAGAAAACAAAGTTTGAGAGATTTGGGGGTCTACTTTGATCAAAAAATGGATACTATCAGATCATATAGAAAATATACTAATGAAAGCATATAAAAACCTGGGATTTGTTCTTCGTGTGTGTAAACCGTTTACAAATATATCAGATATTAAGTGTGTTTATTTTGCTTATGTACGGAGCATTTTAGAGTATGCTAGCCCTATATGGTCACTTCAATACCGCATTTATCAGAAACGCCTAGAACATATAAAAAAAAAATCATAAAACATTTTAACTTTCGGTGTCGTAAATTTTGTGAGAGTTATGAAGATGGTTGCGCGGAACATGAAATGCTTTCGTTGGAGCAGAGACGTATTCTTTTGGATATGGGTCTGCTCTATGACATAATAAATAGTAAGCTTGATTGCCCACACCTAGTATCTAAAATAGGTTTCCGAGTTCCTAAATATCGTACCCGTAATACATCTATGTTAGAAGTTCCTCAACATTATTCGAATTATTTAAAAAACTCGCTGTTACTGAGACTCCCTCATACGTATAACACATTATTTAAAAACTTCGACATCTTCACAAAGTCTAAAAGGATATTTAAAACCAATATAATAAAAATATTATCTGAGTCACCGTAACAATGTATAAACTATAAGTATATATTATGTATCTGTATATGTATGACGTGTAGCTCTCTTTATATATACCTCTTTTACTATGTATTTATATATGTATATTGTTAAGTGTTAGTTAACTGCATCTCAACATAGAAATTCTCTTATAAGCATTTTTTGTGTATCAGAATGTACTGATTGTGACTGTTGTTTTCTTTTTTGTCAACGATATCTCCATAGTGCCGGTTTGTTAACTTTGTGAGGCCTGTTATTGGCTGGATTATTTGTTGTATGCTTTATGATAGGAATAGTATATGGGAAGCTGGTGGTTTTCTGAATAAATAAATAAATAAAAGATAAAAACAAGCATAAAAATCAAACACAAAAGCCAACAAAATCAAAATCATTTATAAGTAATTAATCCCTCAACAATCCCAAAACAACTTTTTTGAAGACAGGTAATTTATTATCAGAAACATCCACCTTCTCACATATATTGTGTCTTGGATATACGGGATATGGCAGAGACTTTTTTAGGTTAGTTCTGGCAAGCGGCTGATGCAGGTAACTCGAATTTATAATCCCGCGTCGAGGCACAATTCTAACGAACTCAAGAGGGCAGGACAATTAAGTTTATTTCTTAGTATTTTGTAAGGAAATACTATGTCGTGCAGTTTTCTGCGCGTCGACACTTATGTCAATTAGTAATAATTAAGTGAAAAATATATATTAAAAGAAAATTCAGCCATAGCTATAGTAATTTATTAGAATTACAATAAAATGAGGATCAAAATTTAACTTTCAATAAAAACAAATAAGTCAGAATAATAATCAGGTCAATAATAAGTTACATGTCGTGTATCGAAAAAAAACCGCCTTCAATTACATCGACAAGTAATAGCGACGTAGGTAGATGAGAATAGTCAAGAAAATCCGCATTACTAGAGATAATTAGAAAAAATCGTCAGATGGGATCAGGTGGTAAGCGCCAGCGTGAGATTTAAAAAAAAGTTATTAAATTGTCACTTAACGAGAGATTCCAAAAAAAAAAAAAAAAAATATTGAGGCTTATTTCAATATCCCGTTGGCGTAATTTGCAGTGATCCTGTTTCCTGCTCCGGGTGTTGTGTATTTATTTATATAAATACTATTTGTATGCATTTATCGCAATATATATATATCAGCCACCTGTTATCTATTAAACAAATATTAAGTTGTTTACCTTAAGAACATAGAGGAACTGAGGAAGGGCACAGCAGGAATTTCCTGTTCAAAATATGGAGCAGCCCGACTGGGGAAGTACCTCGACCTTACAGAAGATCACAGCTAAATAATACTGTTTTCAAACAGTATTGTGTTCCTGTTGGGGTGTAAGGTGACCAGAGCTCCTGGGGATTGGGGATTGGCTCGGCAACGCGCTTGCAATGCTTCTGGTGTTGCAGGCGTCTTGACTTTGAAAGCTAGTTTTCCGTGTGGTCCCATTTTCAAACTGACGCGTAGTTTTTGAGTTATCCTGTATAATGCATGTTTGTTGACGAAGTCGTTTTTTTGTTTGAGAACAACTAAGTAATTTAGTTAGCAATAAACTAATATATTATTATCGTTCAAAAGAATTCTCCACTTCTTAACAGAACCATTCAGGTGCCCTTCAAAGCGTTGACTTAATTTGAGTTAAGTTTCTTTCAAATCCATACGGAGAGTTTTAATGTCATACGCAACGAAGACACAGACAGGCAAAAATAAAAAAAAATGAGATTTTGACTTCAGAGTCTATTATTGAAAAAAAATTTTTTTGAAGTATTTACAATCGCAATCTTTAATGAATTACAGTATACAAGTATAAATTACAATTTGTACTAATATTATGTAGCTGAAAATTTTGTTTGTTTGTTTAAACTTGCTAATCTCAGGAAATACTAGTTCGAATGCATAAAAATATTTTTGTGTTGTACAGCATATTTACCGAAGAAGGCTTTAAGCTATATAATATTTGAGTACCTTTCTTTCTCAAATTAGCTCGGATGAAGGCGCAGGGCACAAATAGTATAATAATACAATTTCATGAAAGGGTAACAGGCAGTCCTCGTACTTATGGCATGTTAGGTTCTCGAAATAAATTGTGACGTAAATCGAAACGACGTAAGTCGAGGCATATTATTTCATATGTTTACATCTAAGAGTAAAGGGTTAGGATCTACACGGAACCTTACTTTAAAAAAAAAACTGCATTTTTAACAAAGGATATACATACTTTATTATCAAAAGTAAGTTGTAAAAATAATTTTATATGTACTTATGAAATTACTTTTATATTATTTTGTTTTTGTGTGTTATTAATTTTAATAATAATGATAAAATTTTAATAATCAAAATATGTAATGAAAAATAATAAATTAACCTTTTGGCTTAAAGAAACTATCAATTCTAGATTGCTTCGCTTCTTTCTTTTTGCTATCATACATGTCTTGGTAACGCTGATAGGCTGCACACATTTGGTTATTAACGTTAAAACTTCTCTGTTAACAAGATAATTTTCCTTTGCCGGACATCGAAACAGTTGACGTACGTTTGAGGAATAGTGTTAAAAAAATTTTCGACGTAACTTGAAACGACGTAAATCGAGAACTGTTTGTATATATTATACAAATAAAATTAAATAAATTTAATAAAATTTTACACATACAGACTAGAGTTGATTTTTTTATAGGATACATTACGAATATTATATATTATGTATCAGCATTCTTAAGGAGACTTTTACCCAAAGAAGGGTCCATACATGGTTAGTTTGCGAATTAATAAAAAAAAAAAAAACAATGAACTTAATGAGAAATTATAAATATCAATTATCAAATTTATTTAATAAAAACATTATTAAAAAAGATAATATTAGTATTTATTATTATAAATTATAAATAAATAAATATTTACACAATACACACACGGTCGTCTGTTCCTAAAGTAAGCAACTTAATGCTTGTGTTATAGGTGACAGCCGACTGGTATATAGCTACATATATATTTTTTTTCGATAAACATACTTATAAATAATACATATATAAATTAATATTTATATTACACCCAGACTCGGGGTGGGAATCGAACCCACAACCCTCGGAGCAGAAAGCAGGGTCACTACAAACTGCGCCAACGGGCTAGTCAAATTTATATAACATAATTTATTGTAAATTTATTTTACTGATTGTTACTTATTTAATTTATTGTTAAAATTGTGATACTTAGTATGATATTGTTATTGCTTTACTTATTAATAGTAACTGTAATGTCAATGATTGGTAAGTATTGTTATTATTATACACGATTATTTATATTATATGAATTGAATATATATATTAATTAATTGTATGTGAAATTGTAAAAATGAAATGTCAGGTACTATTTTGAAAATAATATATAAACTGTCATCTTCATCATTATCATCATCATCATCATCATTTCAGCCTATTGCAGTCCACTGTTGGACATAGGCCTCCAAAAATGGCATAAGCTCACGTGTGTTGCCCATAGTCACCACGCTGGGCAGGGGGGTTGGTGACCACAGCGCTGGCTTCGTCGTACCGAAGACGCTGCTGCTTGTCTTCGGCCTGTATATTTCAAAGCCAGTGGTTCCATGGTTATCCCGCCATCGGTCATCTTTCCAAGGTCAAGTTCCAAGGTGGTAGTGGAACTGCGCTATCCCTAAGTCGCCTTACGACACCCTCGAGAATAGATGGGGTGGCTATATTCTTTAATGCCGCAGCCATACAGCATTATGCCGTCGCCACACAGCATATATAAACTGTGTGTTAGTACAAAATTAGTTATATCTTGCATGAAAATTTCAATTTAACGTAATATAAAATCAGCGTCTAAAATTATCCGTAGAAATTTTCAAATTACGTTTGTGAAATTTATAGGATATAGCCACATTACAAATAGTTTTTATAGAATTAATATTACTTTTGTAATTTTATATGTATATTTACTTACGAATTAAAATATTCATTTAAATATTAATTTCTAAAATGCCGTTTGCTCTGGTGTAGTGGTGCGTGCTTCTGTTGACCTTCTGTCGAGCTACTGGGAAGGGTCAAAGCTTGGGTCGAGAAAGCGTTTGCAATGAACGTGGACTACTCGCGCTTTTCGATGCATGTTGACCACCATGGGAGACCATCAAGTAAAAATATAGAAAAAGAAATAAATATTTGCACAAATAACACGAGCGAATATCAAAACCGCGATCAAAACAGTGGTATATTCTAATTTCTGCGTATATACTCGTATATGTAAGTAGTATATTGATGGAAAATCGCTCGTTTATGTAATGTGATATGTGTTTTTAAATTTACAGTTTCCTATATAAACTAAATCATGACAGTACTACCACATATCTCATTTTGATCCTGTTAAGATCTTTAGTAAGTATTACAACTTTTTAAACATTTTTTTTATTTTAGATATATTTACATGTAAGGTAAAATAAATAGCGCAAACCAGTTTTTTATATAACTTTATATTTTAACAAGATATTTTTAACCTTTAATTAGGCGCGCCAATAAACTAACATTGTTAGTCGCGCGGGGTCTGTAGTTACCCCAAATTGATAGGTATGAAATAAGAAACATTTTAATTAATAATCGACTTTAATTGTTTTTATTCTACTTATTTGTTATTAAATTTTTAGAAAAATACAAAAAAAAAATCTAGAAAGATATTTAGAACAATAGAAAAATGTGTTTTTCGTAAGTACTATTATAATTCAACAATTATCACAAACTTTCTTTGTATGATCGCCACAGATAAAATTGTTGCACTTATTGCACTTTGCGGTCGTTTTCCTGTCGCCTTTTCGTGGACAGATGTAGCACCTTCCTCTTTTTGCTGGGAGCAATCCTGTGTTAGACGTTGAAGGAGTCTCAGCCTCAGGTTCTGATAATCACTTTTTCAAAGCACTAGGCAGGGACGGAACTATTGCTCGCGCTAATCGATGTGCTTTTACTAATTCTGTTGATAGTAACTTTAGGAAAATTCGTCTGTTTATAGTAGCCTCATTGTTATTGAAATTATAAATAACAAATGCATTTATAGCAGACACATTGAATAAATGAAAAAAGATAACCTTAGGCCATCTCTTTGTCCGCCGAGCAACGTTATATGTGGAACACAGCTTTTCATTAGTGTCATTTAGTGCTCTTATCTCTACCCAAAAAATACGTAGATGAATCGCATGGTGGTTGGGATGAGGTCGATGTGGATGGTTCTTCAGTATCACTTATTTCTGAGTTCGATTCATGCTCTGGTTCCCAAAATGTATCTGCGTCTCCTTCTAGGCCCAAGTCATCGTCAGTCTTATCGAAAGCTTCTTCTTCATCTTCAAGAATCGCACTTATTTGTTCAAGTCAAAGACTCTGCCTATTTTGGGCCATGTTGAAATAATTCTGTAAAAGATAAATAACTGTTAAAAAAACTTGATAAACTAAAAAAAGTCATCGTAGTTTATACGCATAGAGAAAAAGCAAAACGTAAAAGCGTTGTGTTTACCACACAAAAACATAAAAAATTACACAATTTCGTATTTTACATATATCTATAATTATGTACAGAGCGGTGGTAAATAGTTAAATATTTTCGAAATTGACATTATAAGGTGAAAAAATGCTTAAAATCATGATATATAAATATTTACTTACCTAAATTTAAACTACACTATTAGTCGCGCGGGGTCGCCGCGACCCCAAGCCCCTCCGTGCAGTGCGTGCGATCAACTCCGTGGCGCGGGCAACACTAATTCGAGTGCAGACTAAAGAGTTAGGAAGCTAGCAAAAAAATCGGGTTGCCAGCTTCAATAGCTAAAAAAATAACTTAACTTGAAAATCACTTGGGGTCGCGGCGACCCCGCGCGCCTAATTAAAGGTTAAATTATCAAAAGCGGGTTCGATCTCCACACATGACAAATATTTGTATTGGCCATATAGATGCTTGCCGTGGTCTGGGGGTAATAAGGTATGAGGTATTTACAATAACCCGCAACCGCCAGCGCAACAGCCACAAACCAGTGCTGTGACCGTTGCGCCAACGGGTCGTTACAAAGTTCCGTTTTAGAACTCAAAGTTTTTAAAATCGCTTTTTAACGATAGCCTGATCTTTTGCAGACTCATCAAGATGTTCTCCGTCGCGCTAATCATCCTAGTATCGATATGCGCAGTTCAAGGTGATGGTATATATGGTGACGTTAATGCAGTAATACCAGAAGAAAGGCAGTATATACAAGACCTCATCGATTTGCCGAAACCACTTGACGGAAACATGTTGATTCAGAGATGCGGCAAACCACTCGCTGTCACTCTCAACTTTTTATGCCCTCCACTTAGAAGGTCACCGGTCCCAGGGTGGGGCAAGAGTAAGTAGCAAGATTCAAAATACATAAATATCAGTAAAAACTATATAATATTATGGAAGTATTTTTTTAAGGGAAAGAAAAAAAAACAAAGATTTCACAACTTAGACTAGCTAGTCAAAGTATTAATTCTTTGATAGCTTTTAAAACGTCATAGCCAATTGATTCTTTGGTTCTGTGAAGGTAAAATAGCAGAAACAATGATGGTGTTATTTAAGGCAACGGCAGAGGCTTACTACCCTATGGATATTTGGATATATATTATAGGTCTTGTTTTCTGGTCTTGGATATGAACGGTCATCGTCGCCGTGTCGTATATACACCTCGATATATTGCCAGTCGACATAAAATCTCTGCAGAGAGTCCTTAGTCTCGACAGAGCCGTAGGCTTTCTCGTAGTCCACAAATACCATACACAGCGGCTGATTATATTCTTCTTTCCTTTGAATAATCTGCCGAACAGTATGGATGTGGTCTACGGTGCTGTAGTCAATTTGAAACCCAGCCTGTTCCGGTGGTTGGATTTCATCGAGTCTTCTGGTGAGACGATTACCTCGTAACAAACCTTGAAAACAGCTTATAGACGTGGCTCAGAAGTGATATTTGTCTGTAATTCTTTAACAGAGACCTATCGCCTCTCTTAAAGAATAGCACCACAACACTCCTGGAGCACGCCTCTGGTGTGGTACCTCGGTTGATGACGGCGTTAAAGAGTCTTGCCAAGGCCTTTAGGGCTGGTCGCGCTGCGGCTTGAAGGAGCTCAGTCGTAACTCCGTCATTCCCCCGGGCCCTTCCATTTGTAAGCTGTCCTAGCGCTACACTAATCTCATCCACTTCGATGTCCGGGGTGTCCTCCTAATAATGGCACAAAAATGGTGCACGTGGATCTTCAGTGTACCAAGTCTCAGGCTTGTATGCGCTCGACGAGCACAGCAGTCCATAAAATTTCTCGACCTCTTCTCGAATCTGAGGGCGAGAGCAATCGGTTATGCCATTTGCTGTTGTTCCCAGTAGTCTTTGGAAAATTTTGGACCCCTATTCTGTTCAATAAGAGTAGTGATCTCTGTCGTATTTGAGCAGCGGAGGTCTCCGCGTACAAAATTTCGTATCCTCTTTAAAAGAGCCTTCTGTTCTGGCGAAGTGGCTTGAGCAGTGAGCAACTAGCGCCTCCGCCGCATCAGATCCAAAGCTTCGGAAAAAAGTTAGGACTGCGTCGTTGACTTCGTCGGTGGAAAGTGTCTGCAACCCAGTGTACACACCGTCTTCACCACGTTGTCGGTCATCTCGTCCACGTCGCTAGTAGTTTCCAGCGAATCGAATCGGTTTTGGAGTTCCAGTTGAAACTGCTCAGAGCCACATAGTATTTGGGGTAGCGTAGGTCTGAGAGTAGATTTCATCAAGCGGGCCCGCTCTTTTTTCATATATTCAGAGTGCCCCGTAATAGTGATTTTTAAAGGTACGAGTCATTTTATGCTGAGGTAAAATACTTTGTCGCTAGCTAATACTGTTTTCAAGCAGTATTGTGTTCCTGTTGGTGAGTAAGGTGACCAGAGCTCCTGGGGGGATTGGGGATTGGGTCGGCAACGCGCTTGCGATGCTTCTAGTGTTGCAAGCGTCTATAAGCTACGGTAATCGCTTACCATCAGGTGAGCCGTACGCTTGTTTGCCGACCTGGTGACATTAAAAAAAAAAAGCTTTCAGCCATTTTAATCTGCTATAAATATGTTATGGCAAAGTTGTTCAATTCTATGAAATAAATAAATATAAATATCTTATAATACACTCACACGGTCGTTTATTCCTAAGGTTAGCAACTTAATGCTTTTATTATAGGTAACAGCCGACTGTTATAGGTATTTTTTATAATTAAACATTAAAATAAGACATTTATAAATATAAATAAAACACCCAGACTCAGGCGGGAATCGAACCCGTAACACGCGGAACAGAGACCAGAGTCTCTACAAACTGCGCCAACGGGCCATGCAAAAAGCTAAAACAACACTGAAGTTGCTTAACCTATCGTGCGTGAAATTAAAGAACCTCGCATTATAGTTACATACAGAATACAAAGAAAATTAGGTTTCAAATTGGGGATCCTTTATCAAATATCATAAAGTCAGTCAAATTTGCAACTAAATCATTGTGGGATGAATCACTGTTTTACATAAAGTATACAGAATTTGTAACAGTAACTACTCGCATTACATTCAATGTTACTTATTAACTCATCATAGTAAGTAAAGTATAAAGTAAGTACTTTGACCTTTCAATTTGAATATCTATAATTGAAAATAACTCAATATAATTTAAACATATTATAGTATCCATAATACTCGTATTAATATCCGTATCCGAAACGTCACATGTGTAATATCTTATTTAACCAAATAATAACTTTACAGTTCTAGAAAAAGGAGCAGAAATATTAGGCCCAATAGTCGCAGAAGGTATAGCAGATGCCATTGCTGGAAATAAAGGAACCACAGAAGCACCTAAATCATGTGAGTAATACGAATAGTTATTTTAAATGAATTAACTCGCTTTAATCGACAAGTATGGTACAATGAATATTATTAAGAATAAGTCATCAAAAATCACTGAAATTTCAATTCGGACATTATAGGATTCAAAATTAAATGCTTATCGTGTAAGCACCAGCTTTCGAATAAAATAAGAATCATCAAAATCGGTTTTGTACATTCAGTAAAAAGTTATGCAGTAACACATAAATATAGTGAAAGCGAGATCCTCCTACTTTTTTTAAAGTGGGTAAAAAATTTAAACATCTATAACCAAAACTAAAAAAGGAAAATTTACGTTATAATCGTATGATAATATAAACACATATTTATTATATAATATTGATTTATTTTCAGCAAGAAAAAAGCGACAGCTCTTGACAGAAGAATGTTGCGATAAAGCCTGTACTTTGGATACGCTAATGCAATATTGTCCAAGTTAATACACGCAAAGATTAAAATAAATATATGCGCGTGACAACAATAAACATGATTCAAACTTGACGCTTTTTAATTTTTCAAATTTAATTACCAAAGATTGCTTTTTAATTTGCGATAGATACGTATGTAGCGAAGTGATTTTTAATACTACTACGCTGTCATGCTAATTCTGAAACTATTCAAAACATAACTTCTGAATGTCGAACACTTGCACAAACAGATTACAAATATCGAAATGATCAGACAGATTCAATTACATGTCAACAAATTTGCACACAAATACAAATTCATCCAAGAACAGGATCCTTATTATAAGTATAAACCAAACCAATCATTAGAAAGTAGCAACTGCAAACAATACTGCGACAGAACTATCATAACAGTTAAAACCATACGAGTACACTACAAAGGGACTGATACAACACTACAACTGATATTACACTACACGATAAAACAAGTAAAATTATTTACCTTATTGATATTGCTGTCGCTAACATCTAAAATAACCAATCAATAATTCATGAAAAACTAACCAAGTAATGAGACTTAGCCACAGAACTAAAGTCCGGTTGCAACCACAGGAAAACGACGCTGCTAGAAAACAGTATTATTTAGCTGTGATCTTCTGTAAGCTCGAGATACTATCACAGTCAGGCTGCTACAGATTTTACTTAGGTGCATCGTGCATCTCTGCGACCCAGCATGTTTCAGCGATATCCTTATTTTCACACAAGTTCTCAGTTACCCTATAACCCAAGTGATTAAAGCTCGCTACCTAAATAGCGGAAATCCGCAGCGTTAAAGAACATGCCTTCGCTTTCCTTCGCTTGTTCTTGAGTTCTTGAGCTTCAGACTATGCTTCACATGTTGCTAGTAATGATCGCAATCCACTGATCGTAACTTATGCTATTAATATTCTCTCCGTTCACATGACACCCTATATAACTTCTGCTATGCTCATCGGTCAGATGATGAATATAGATTTACCCTGCCTTACTCCGCATATATATATATATATATATATATTAATTTGATTACATTTATTTATTTATCTCATTTGGACAAACAGCCGTTGCTAGATTACAAATTTCTCATAAAAAATATATTACTATTGAGCTTAAATGCGCAAAATTTTAAGTTATCACAACATGCACAAAAAGAGATGTAACAATATTATTATTAAAAATATTATATCTACAAATTGAAATTCAGATGAGTATTATTAAAAATAGAAGTAGTTAAAGTCATCTCATTTACGCGGAAACCAAAGCCTATTCTATATAGCTATCATTTCAATGGCGAACAAATTAACAGAAAACAAAGTTTGCGAGATTTGGGAGTCTACTTTGATCAAAAAATGATACTATCAGATCATATAGAAAATATACTAATGAAAGCATATAAAAACCTGGGATTTGTTCTTCGTGTGTGTAAACCGTTTACAAATATATCAGCTATTAAGTGTGTTTATTTTGCTTATGTACGGAGAATTTTAGAGTATGCTAGCCCTATATGGTCACCTCAATACCGCATTTATCAGAACCGCCTATAGAACATATACAAAAAAAAAATATCATAAAACATTTAAACTTTCGGTGTCGTAAATTTTGTGAGAGTTATGAAGATGGTTGCGCGTAACATGAAATGCTTTCGTTGGAGCAGAGACGTATTCTTTTGGATATGGGTCTGCTCTATGACATAATAAATAGTAAGCTTGATTGCCCACACCTAGTATCTAAAATAGGTTTCCGAGTTCCTAAATATCGTACCCGTAATACATCTATGTTAGAAGTTCCTCAACATTATTCGAATTATTTAAAAAACGCACTGTTACTGAGACTCCCTCATACGTATAACACATTATTTAAAAACTTCGACATCTTCACAAATTCTAAAAGGATATTTAAAACCAATATAATAAAAATACTATCTGAGTCACCGTAACAATGTATAAACTATAAGTATATATTATGTATCTGTATATGTATGATGTGTAGCTCTCTTTATATATACCTCTTTTACTATGTATTTATACATGTATATTGTTAAGTGTTAGTTAACTGCATCTCAACATAGAAATTCTCTTATAAGCATTTTTTGTGTATCAGAATGTACTGATTGTGACTGATGTTTACTTTTTAATCGACTTCCAAAAAACGAGGAGGTTCTCAATTCGACTGTATTTTTTTTTATGTATGTTAGATCAGAACTTTTGACTGGGTGGAGCGATTTCGACAAATTTTCTTTTAATCGAAAGGTGGTGTGTGCCAATTGGTCCCATTTAAATTTGTTTGAGATCTAACAACTACTTTTTGAGCTATATCTAATAATGCGTTTTTACTTGACGCTTTTTTCGTCGACCTACGTTGTATTATACCGCATAACATTCTACTGGATGTACCGATTTTGATAATTCTTTTTTTGTTGGAAAGGAGATATCCCTAGTTTGGTATCATGATAAGGAAACCAGGATCTGATTATGGGATCCCAGAGAAATTGATGGAAATTCTTGAAAATCCGCAATAATTTTTTACCGGGTGTACCGATTTTGATAATTCTTTTTTTGTTGGAAAGGAGATGTCCCTAGTTTGATATCATGATAAGGAAACCAGGATCTGATAATGGGATCCCAGAGAAATCGAGGGAACTTTTTGAAAATCCGCGATAACTTTTTACTGGGTGTACAGATTTTAATAATTTTTAATTTAATCGAAAGCTGATGTTTGTCATGTGGTCACATATAAATTTCATTAAGATCTGATAACTAATTTTTGAGTAATCTTTGATAACGCGCAGTTACTTGAGTATTTTTTCGTCGATCTACGTTGTATTACTCGTCAATGTAATTGAAGTCGGTTTTTTTTCGTTTGCGAGCAAACACAATTATTTGTCAACGATATCTCCATAGTGCCGGTTTGTTAACTTTGGAGAGGCCTGTTATTGGCTGGATTATTTGTTGTATGCTTTATGATAGGAATAGTATATGGGGAAGCTGTTGGTTTTCTGAATAAATAAATAAATAAAAGTTAAAAACAAGCATAAAAATCAAACACAAAAACCAAAAAAATCAAAATCATTTATAAGTAATTAATCCCTCAACAATCCCAAAACAACTTTTTTGAAGACAGGTAATTTATTATCAGAAACATCCACCTTCTCACATATACTATTATATGTCTTGGATATACGGGATATGGCAGAGACTTTTTTAGGTTAGTTCTGGCAAGCGGCTGATGCAGCAAACTCGAATTTATAATCCCGCGGCCAGATAAAGGCACAATTCGAACGAACTCAAGAGGGCAGGACATTTAAGTTTATTTCTTAGTATTTTGTAAGAAAATACTATGTTTCTGCGCGTCGACACTTATGTCAAGTAGTAATAATTAAGTGAAAAATATATATTAAAAGAAAATTCAGCCATAGCTATAGTAATTTATTAGAATTACAATAAAATGAGGATCAAAATTTAACCTTCAATAAATACAAATAAGTCAGAATAATAATCAGGTCAATAATAAGAGTTACATGCCTTATATCGAAAAAAACCGACTTCAATTACAGGCTAATTTAGGCTTTGAAATACACAGGCCGAAGACGGGCAGCAGCGTCTTCGGTGCGACAAAGCCAGTACTGCGGTCACCAACCCGCCTGCCCAGCGTGGTGACTATGGGCAAAACACATGAGTTCGCGTTGTTTTTGGCGTGAGCTTGTGGAGGCCTGTGTCCAGTAGTGGACTGTATAGGCTGTAATGATGATGATGACTTCAATTACATCGACAAATATAGCGACGTAGGTAGATGGGAATAGTCAAAAAAATCCGCATTAATAGAGATAATTAAAAAATATCGTCAGATGGGATCAGTTGATAAGCACCAGTGTGAGATTTAAAAAAAAAAGTTAATAAATTGTTACTTAATGAGAGATTCCAAAAAAGAAATAAAAAAATATTGAGGCTCATTTCAATATCCCGTTGTGTGTATATATATATATATATATATATATATATATATATATATATATATATATATATATATGTTACCGACCCCCCACCATCAAGACTCTATAGTTGGGTGTTACCGACCTCCCACCATCACTCTGAATAAAGCGATAGCCGTTCTAGGAATGGTCTTTCTGCTTCTCGGCTCCGGTGGTGTTCGACGCGACTTGTGTAGTGTAATAGTGTTAGTTGGATCTAAATCGGCGTATTATTTGTAAGTACAATCTTGCATAACGATCTGGTGATTTATTTTGTAAATAATTAGATTCTAAGTGAGGGTATTTTTGTTAGCTATCTTTAATTTGATTTTAAATAAATAATTGTTAAGTTTTTGTTTTTTTTAATACTTTCCACTCCTGAATACTAAATTCAGAAGTGGGATTTATACCTTTATTTTGCCCACATCATAAAGTAAATTTTGAAAAGTACCCACACTTATACAAATAAAACACCAGTTCATTTGTCTTTCATATCTCACAGATTTATTTGTTGCTATTTTTCGTATTTGTGATTTTATAATCGTTTTCGATATGTCTGATATCGGAGCAAGTTCGCGTGACAAGTCGCGTCGACACAAAGCCAATAGTAGACGAGATAGACGCACATCTCACTCTCGTTCGCATCCAATAGACAGTTCGGGCGAGCCTGGAACGCCTTGTTATCGATCAAATAGGTCTCCTGCTTGTTCGCCTCATGATGAAAATAGGCCGCGTTCTCGTTTACATTCAAAAAATAAGTCCGACGACCCTAAGTCACATTCTTATCGACGCGGTAGGTCCCGTACTCGTGCGCCTCGATACAATGTAGATAGATCCCCTTCTCGTTCGCCACCCAGGCGTCACTCGCGTGATAGATCTCGGTCACGTCGTTATTCTAGAGGCAATTCATCGCATAGGTACTATAGAGAAAGCGACAAACTGCAACACACTTTGAACTCGATTCTTTCTCGAATAACTACGCTCGAAAGCGATCATGATACAAATAGAACGGCAGGAGTTAGGGATGGTACGCAAACGTTAACGCCAGTGCAGAATAATCTAACTGATTTAGCGTCCCATGAAAAGTCGATTGATTTAAATGACCCGTTACTACCCTCAAATCCAAATGCAGTTTCCAGTGTCCACCTGCCTGATAGCATAGCAAATAACAGTACTACGAACGATAACAACCACTTATCGTTACCATGCGAATCAGCCGTAACTGATTCGACGCGTGCTCTTACGGAAGCAATTAAATCACTAGGCACCGTTAGGAACCAAAACTACTTTGTCTCGAATTTTGACCCTATGGTAAACGATATAGAGGTATGGTGTGAAGAAGTCGATAGGGCGATGCTAACGAACAACTGGGGAGATGCAGAGTGTTTGTCTCGGGTTTCAGTATGTCTTAAGGGTGATGCACGCACGTGGCTGAACGAATGGGTGACGCATGACAGGACCTGGACTAACTTTTGTCGGGAATTTAAGTCCTTGTGTCCGCGTAGGTTAGACTACGCAAACATTTTATATCAAACTATGCAAACAAACTCTGATAAGTATAGTTCATATGCCGAGTATGCTAGGAGAACCTTATTACGCCTTAAGATAGTTAAGGGGCTTAGTGACGAATTACGAGTACTGATTGTCATACGAGGTATTACAGACGTCCAGGTGAGGGCCGCAGCAACGAACGCTGGGTTAAATTGTGATAACCTGGTTAACTTTCTATCAATTTACGTCAAGCCCGCTCACACTAAGCATGATCAACGTAGTCATCATCCCAGAAAACCTCCTAATAATTATAATAAGGTGAAATGCTTTAAGTGTGGGCGGACAGGGCATAAAATTCAAGAGTGTAGGTCTACTAGTGGTAGTTCCGCGCCTAATCGGGCCCAAACGTCAGCGCATAATTCAATCACTAACGGCGCAAGTGTTGTATGCAACTTCTGTAAAAAACCGGGCCATTTAGAATCAGCTTGTTTCACAAAGGAAAGATCCAATTCTCGAAACACTCGGAACCTAAATCTATGCGAGAAACCCTCGTTAATTCGGCAACCTCGAGACTCTGACTTGACCACTGCAGTTGTACAGGGTATTCCTATCGATATCCTTATTGATAGCGGTGCTTTAAACATCTCACTAATTTCTAGTGATGTATTAAAACATTTTTCGTGTGAAAGAAAGACTACTCGTTGCACTCTGAAAGGCATAAGCGACAAGGTAGTCATATCTGATAGTTATGTAACGCTGACTATTGAGTTTGATGAGATTACAAAAGGTTGCACAAGGCTGACCTTGTTGTGGTTCCGGGTTCTTGTATGAGCTCCCCCATCGTAATAGGTACTGATATCCTTAATCGCGATGGTATAACTTACGTGAGGACAAAGGACAGACAGTACTTGACACGAACATTAGAGCGCTGTATACACTCGACAACATCTCAAAAATCAGAAGTAATTAAAACGCCCCTCCTGGGCGTTGATCGCAAGTTACTTTTGAGGATAATCACTGACTTTTCTGATTATTTGATTTCGGGTACCGCGTCAAGTATTGTCACTACTGGAACTATGCGTATCGAACTAACCGACAGCACACCTGTTGCTTACCGTCCTTACCGATTGTCATATTCCGAAAAACTAAAAGTTAGAGAAATAATTAAAGATCTAAAGAGTAAAGGTATCATTCGCGATTCAAAATCACAGTATGCTAGCCCTATTATATTGGTTAAAAAGAAAGACGGAAGCGACAGGATGTGTGTCGATTATCGGGCCTTAAATAGACTCACGGTTAGAGATCGATACCCTTTACCACGTATTGACGATCAAATCGACAGGCTGGGTAACTTTAAGTACTTTACAAGTTTAGACATGGCCACCGGTTTCCATCAGATACCGGTCGATGAAGAGTCAATACATAAGACCGCTTTTGTGACGCCGGAAGGCCACTTCGAATACACTCGTATGCCATTTGGCCTTACAAATTCGCCGATAGTATACCAACGGATCATCAATAAAACTCTTTCAAAGCACATTGAGGCTGGCAATGTGCTTGTCTATGTCGATGACGTTTTATTGATGAGCAATTCTATTAATGATGGCTTAAAGTTACTTAAAGATGTCCTGAAGACACTGACTGAAGCTGGGTTTTCTATAAATTTGGGAAAATGCTCTTTTTTATTTACCGAAATTGAATATCTGGGGCGAATTATAAGTCAGGGACAAGTTAAGCCGAGTCCCTCTAAAATAAAAGCACTTGTTCATTCTCCAATTCCCTCTAACGTTAGACAGGTTAGGCAATTTCTGGGTCTGGCCGGATATTTTAGGAGGTATATCCCCAATTACTCGACAAGGGTTTCTCTTATATCAAATTTACTTAAAAAAGAGGTCCTTTTTCATTGGGGGTCTGACCAAGAAAGAGTTCGACAAGAAATTATTTCTATTTTAACAAGTTCTCCTGTCTTGTCAATTTTTGACCCTAATTTGGCTACTGAAGTGCACACGGATGCAAGTAGCATTGGTTACGGCGCTGTAATGATACAAAAAGATACCGACGGTAAGAAACATGTAGTGGGTTACTTTAGTAAGACAACTCAGGGCGCGGAAGCCAAGTATAATTCTTATCAGTTGGAGACATTAGCAGTCGTGAGAGCATTGGCACATTTTCGCCATTATTTAGTTGGTTTGCAATTTAAAGTTGTTACGGATTGCAATGCTCTTAGGGCCACTGAGAAGAAAAAATACCTGCTTCCACGAGTCGCTAGATGGTGGGTCTATTTACAAGATTTTACTTTCACTATCGAGTATAGAAAAGGAAATCGTATGGCGCATGCCGACTATCTAAGCCGAAACCCCATCTCTGCCAATGTGCACCAAATCTCTAAACCCCGTAATTGGGCACAAATTGCCCAGTCAGCGGATCATGAGACCCAGACCTTAATTCAAAAATTACAGGATGGTGAATTAGACTCACAGAGATACATCCACAAAAATGACCTACTGTTCTATCGCTACACTCCCACGGGCGAAAAACCTCGACTCCTTTGCTTTGTCCCTAAGGGTTTTCGATTGAGTTTATTGAGGATCTTCCATGACGAACACGAGCATATTTCCCCCGAAAAGACCTTAGATTTGATATTAAAACATTTTTGGTTCCCTTCAATGCGCCAGTTTATTGCCAAATATATAAAACACTGTTTGGTGTGTGTATCCATGAAACGAATCCCGAGAGCCCCCCACCAACCTATAACATCATGGGGGAAACCTGACATCCCGTTTCATACAATACACCTTGACGTCTTGGGTCCTTTACCAGAGTCAAACGGGTTTAAATTCATTTTGTTAATGATTGACTCTTTTACCAAATACTGCCTGTTGTACGCTATTTATAGACAAGATGCTGTCGAACTCACCCGTACGTTCACTAATGCCGTTTCTCTATTTGGTGTTCCAAAACTCCTTGTAACCGATCGCGGGAGGATGTTCGAATCTACCGATTTTGTCAGTCTTCTTTCTCAATTCGGTTGCGAAATTCATTACATCACGCCCGAAATGCATAACGCCAACGGGCAAGTCGAGAGATACGTGAGGACTGTCTTAAATATGATCCGAATAGAAGTTAACCATAAACACGCAAGTTGGTCGGAGCAATTATGGAAGCTTCAACTTATTCTCAACATAACCCGACAAAAGACTACGAGGACATCACCACTAATGTTGCTAGTTGGGACCGACGCTAATACACCCGTCATTAATTCCTTGATCCGTGACATATGTGTTGAGATGTCGCAAAATCGAGATGGTTGGAGAGAACTCTGTCGAGCCAGGGCTAGTGAACACCTACAGCAAAACCAAACAAATCAGGATCTACAAGTAAACCGAAACCGCCAGCCACCACGTAGCTTCAACGAAAATGACTTAGTCTTTGTGATAAAGTATTCACAGAGTTCTGGGAAATTGGATCCCGGAATGAGAGGCCCATATCGAGTAATAAAGGCATTGCCTAGTGGGCGATATCAGTTGAAGTTGTTAAGTGGGTCTTCCGGGAAGACCACACAGGCAGCCGCCGAATATATGGTGCCTTGGCACGGAGAGTGGTGTCCAGAGTCGTGCGCCGCCTTATTTGAAGGTGAGTTTTTTGTTGCTAGCTAGTAGAATCTACGGGATACGCCTACTGTGAGACGCCTCTGTCCTGATAGATTGTAGTTTTTAGAACATGCCTACTGTGTGACGCCTCTGTTCTCTGGTACTGACTGGACATGCCTACTGTGAGACGCCTCTGTCCATGTATTTGTGTTATTCGGACATGCCTACTGTGAGACGCCTCTGTCCATGTATTTGTGTTATTCGGACATGCCTACTGTGAGACACCTCTGTCCATGTATTTGTGTTATTCGGACATGCCTACTGTGAGACGCCTCTGTCCATGTATTTGTGCTATTCGGACATGCCTACTGTGAGACGCCTCTGTCGATCATAAAATCATAATAGACGGTAGGGACGCCTTCCGTCTGCTTAGTTTGTTCACAGGAAGTGAGATTCAGCTGATACGAATATGTCGAGTTTTGAACAAAAATGAAAACGCTGGTGGTAACGTATTGGGGTTTTATGAGAGCTCTCAAAGTACCTATTTGTAATTTTTCCTCGTAGATACATTGAATGCAAACTCTTGTTGCTTAAGTAAGGGCAACTTAATTAATGTGTAATGTTGTTTTCAGAGGAGGAAGAAGACATTTCAGAAATAGATCGGGAACCTTCATTGGTTTCTGAGAGGGTTCCACTCAGTGTCGAAGGGACTGACACTGATGGTGTCGACATGGAAGATCCGTCGGTGCCAAGCGACGCCAACGCGGCTGGTCCATCTACAGCTCCAGACGTTCACCTGGGATGAAAATGGCGCGTCGAGGACGACGAATAGTCAGGAAGGCCGAGTTAGGTGTTACCGACCCCCCACCATCAAGACTCTATAGTTGGGTGTTACCGACCTCCCACCATCACTCTGTATAAAGCGATAGCCGTTCTAGGAATGGTCTTTCTGCTTCTCGGCTCCGGTGGTGTTCGACGCGACTTGTGTAGTGTAATAGTGTTAGTTGGATCTAAATCGGCGTATTATTTGTAAGTACAATCTTGCATAACGATCTGGTGATTTATTTTGTAAATAATTAGATTCTAAGTGAGGGTATTTTTGTTAGCTATCTTTAATTTGATTTTAAATAAATAATTGTTAAGTTTTTGTTTTTTTTAATACTTTCCACTCCTGAATACTAAATATATATATATATATATATATATATATATATATATATATAACAAATATTAAGTTGTTTACCTTAGGAACATACGATCATTTGTGTATGCTATATACATTTGAGCTTCATGTTGCTAGTACAATTAGTAGGCTTAACTGAGTTAGGGCACAGCAGGAATTCCCTGCTCAAGATATGGAGCAGCCCGACTGGGAAAGTACCTCGACCTTACAGAAGATCACAGCTAAATAATACTGTTTTCAAGCAGTATTGTGTTCCTGTTGGTGAGTAAGGTGACCAGAGCTCCTGGGGGGATTGGGGATTGGGTCGGCAACGCGCTTTCGATGCTTCTGGTATTGTAGGCGTCTATAAGCTACGGTAATCTCTTACCATCAGGTGAGCCGTACGCTTGTTTGCCGACCTAGTGATATAAAAAAAAAAGTTTGCCGTGTGGTCCCATTTACAAACTGACGCGTAGTTTTTGAGTTATCCTGTATAATGCGTATTTCTTGACGAAGTCGTTTTTTTTTGTTCGAGAACAACTAAGTAATTTAGTTAGCAATAAACTAATATATTATTATCGTCCAAAAGAATTCTCCCCCTCTTAACAAAACCATTCAGGTGCCCTTCAAAGAGTTGATTTAATTTGAGTTAAGTTTCTTTCAAATCCATACGGAGAGTTTTAATGTCATACGCAACGAAGACACAGACAGGCAAAAATTAAAAAAAAAATGAGATTTTGACTTCAGAGTCTATTATTGAAAAAAAATTTTTTTTGAAGGATTTACAATCGCAATCTTTAATGCATTTAAAAAGCCAGCAGTTGGATGGTTATCCCGCCATCGTGTGGCCTTTCAAGTTCCAAGGTGGTAGTGGAACTGTGTTATCCCTTAGTCGCCTCTTACGACACCCACAGGAAGAAACCGAGGACGGGCAGCAGCGTCTTCGGTGCGATAAAGTCAGCCCTGCGGTCACCAACCCAGCCCAGCGTGGTGACTAGGGGCAAAAAACCCATGAGTTCGCACCAAAATTTAGGCCCTTAGTTC
This sequence comes from Melitaea cinxia, assembly GCF_905220565.1. Classification (NCBI taxonomy): domain Eukaryota; kingdom Metazoa; phylum Arthropoda; class Insecta; order Lepidoptera; family Nymphalidae; genus Melitaea; species Melitaea cinxia. Next base: position 17,206,430 of record NC_059401.1, read on the forward strand.
CCGGCAGCCCCACTATTCCCGGATACGGCAGCGGCCGCGGTAACGGTGGGGTAGAGGGTGCTAAAAATCACCGGGGTACGGGAGGTTGCCATAAAATATACCTGGCTAAGACCGGGATGTCTGGTGCGAACTTGGGGAGGCCTATGTCCATCAGTGGACTGCGATAGGCTGAAGTGTAATCTTTAATGATCTATAGTATACAAGTATAAATTACTATTTATACTAATATTATGCAGCTGAAAACTTTGTTTGTTTGTTTAAACTTGCTAATCTCTAGAACTACTAGTTCGAATGGATAAAAATATTTTTGTGTTGTACAGCATATTTACCGAAGAAGGCCTTAAGCTATATAATATTTAAGTACCTTTCTTTCTCAAATTAGCTCGGATGAAGGCGCAGGGCACAAATAGTATAATAATACAATTTCATGAAAGAGTAACAGGCAGTCCTCGTACTTACGGCATGTTAGGTTCTCGAAATAAATCGTGACGTAAATCGAAACGACGTAAGTCGAGGCATATTGTTTTATATGTTTACATCTAAAACTAAAGGGTTAGGATCTACGTGGACTCTTAATTAAAAAAAGTGCATTTTTAACAAAGGATATACATACTTTATTATTGATCGTAATTCAGATTGCTTGTATTATATGCTATTTCAAAATCAATCGGTATTAAAACTATTAACGTTTAATTTTGCTTTAAAATAAAAGACGACTCGTATGATAAGAATTTCGTGTATTGTCTGACCAAATAACAACGAATAATGAATGAAGAAATGATGAACGGTACAATTTTAAATATTTTGAACGAAGAAAAAAAGTCGTATGAAGTTAGGCAAGGTCCCCCCGCCCGTCGCCTTCTCATTGGCTGATAAGCGGCAACTTCATATCATTAGAAGCGCCACTACCCACTAGATGTCGCTTGAACATGGCCCCCGCCTTGGAAGTACCTACTTCCAAAGAAAAAGGGTCTCAGCATGATGTGGCCTCTTTGGTTGCGCCCTCGTCTACCGGCTGCAACGGCAGCGGGCAGATTTTTGAGAAAGCTCGTTGAACGATGCCCGTTGATGTGCGAATATCTGCAACATGAGCAACACTATCCTTGCCTGGATAGGTGCGTAAAATCCTCCCCAATCTCCACTTCAGAGGCGGGAGATTATCCTCTTTGATAAGCACCAGGGTGTCAATAGAGATGTCCCCTGCCATGTGTTTCCACTTGGTTCGGAGCTGGAGCTCCGACACAAATTCCGTCGACCATCGCTTCCAGAAGTGTTCCCGCATTTGCCCTTTCGTAGCGAGTGAGACAGCTGGTGTTCCAAGCAGTGAGATTGCTGGCAGGCGCGATTAGCGGTCGTCCAATTAGGAAATGAGCTGGGGTGAGAGGAGAAAAATCTTTGGGGTCAGAAGACATAGGAGTTAGGGGACGGGAATTTAAGACAGCCGCGATTTGTGTTAACACAGTACTGAGTTCCTCGTATGTTAAATTCGCGTTACCGATTACACATTTCAAATGAAGCTTACATGATTTTATCCCTGCCTTCCATAAACCACCAAAATCAGGAGCGTAAGGCGAGATAAACCTGAAGCTTATGCCAATATCAGCTGCAAAATCGCATATTTTATTAACGTTTTTATTAAGTTTATGTAAAAACTCCTTTTCAGCACCAACGAAATTTTTTCCGTTATCAGAAAATATATCTGCTGGCTTACCATGACGAGAAATAAAACGTTTAAGTGCTAGAATATAATCTTGTGTGGAGAGGCCACTGACTAATTCTAAATGTATAGCTCGAGTACTAAAACATACAAATAAACAAATATATAACCTTTAACAATCTTGGCTCCCCTCCCTTTACGATTTAACAAATGAACTGGTCCAGCGTAGTCCACGCCACAACGGATAAACGAAAACCCGACTTCTAAACGTTCAGAGGGCAGATTACCCATGATGGGATTCAAAGTCTTACCTTTCATTCGCGTACACGTGACACAATTGTGAACTGACTTTCTAGCTCAGTTCCTAGCACCAAGTGTCCGCCACCTTTCCCGTAAAGAAGACAGTAGCAACTGAGGGCCACCATGTAACAAACGTTTATGTTCACTTTCAAACAACAACACTGTGAGTCGATGTTTACTACACAATAAGATAGGATGTTTCTTATCGAAACTAAAACTAGTCGAATTAGAAAGCCTACTACCAACACGTATTAATTTGTTATTGTCCATAAATACATTTAAACTCGCGATTTTATTAATTTTTTTTTGTCTACAACCTGTTTTAGCGGAAGATCATTAAATAAACAGCGATAAACGTCCGGAAACGATTGCAACTGAGCGATACGCGCTAAAGTTAACTCTGATGCATTTAATTCCTGCACAGACAAATGTAAACTATCGTTATGCGGCTCACCACTACTACGACGTCTACGCGTGTTATTAATGAAACGCAATACATACGCACCGACGCGCTTCAACTTATTATAGGACGAGAACCTATTGAAATCGATAAAACTATTATTACAAGGCTCTGTACATGTTAATACAATAGGTTTCGGTCGTAATTCCGGTAAATTATCGCAAGTTTGTAATAAATTTTCAGATTTAAACTTAAAATTGTGTTCTCGGAAACAACTAGGTCCGTGCCACCATATGTTTGACCTTGTGAGCAGTTCAAAGTTAAGACCCCTAGTCACTAGATCAGCTGGGTTATCCTTACCTTTTATATGTAACCACATTGAGTCACCGGTTAACTCGTTTAATTCTGTGACTCTGTTTTGAACAAATGTTTTTAAAGAGTGCGGAGACATCCGTATCCAACCCATCACTACAGTGGAATCTGTCCAAAAATAAACGTTATCGAATTTTAAGCGCAATGAATTAATTATCTTTTTATAAAGTTTCGCACCTAATAATGCCCCACATAATTCCAATCGTGGGATGCTAATCGTTTTTAATGGAGCGACCTTACTTTTAGCACATAACAAATTTACCGCCACGTCAGAGTCGCAATCATCATAGGTACGTATATATGCACAGGCACCGTAAGCATCCTGAGACGCATCCGTAAATATGCGCCACTACCCACTAGATGTCGCTTGAACAATTATCAAAAGTAAGTTGTAACAATAATTTTATATGTAGCTACTATTTTGAAAATAATATATAAACTGTCATCATCATCATCATCATCATCATCATCATCATCATTTCAGCCTATTGCTGTCAACTGTTGGACATAGGCCTCCACAAGCTCGCGCCAAAAATGGCGTGAGCTCATGTGTGTTGCCCATAGTCACCACGCTAGGCAGGGGGGTTGGTGACCACAGCGCTGGCTTCGTCGTACCGAAGACGCTGCTGCTTGTCTGCAAGTCAGCCTGTATATTTCAAAGCCAGTGGTTCCATGGTTATCCCGCCATCGGTCATCTTTATACGTTCCAAGGTGGTAGTGGAACTGCGCTATCCTTTAGTCGCCTTACGACACCCTCGGGAATAGATGGGGTGGCTATATTCTTTAATGCCCTAGCTACACAGCATAATGCCGTAGCCACACAGCATATATAAACTGTGTGTTAGTACAAAATTAGTTATATCTTGCATGAAAATTTCAATTTAATGTAAAATAAAATCAGCGTCTAAAATTATCCGTAGAAATTTTCAAATTACGTTTGTGAAATTTATAGGTAATAGCCACATTACAAATAGTTTTGATAGAATTAATATTAGTTTTGTAATTTTATATGTATATTTACTTACGAATTAAAATATTAATTTAAATATTAATTTCTAAAATGCCGTTTGCTTTGGTGTAGTGGTGCGTGCTTCTGTTGACCTTCTGTCGAGCTACTGGGAAGGGTCAAAGCTTGGGTCGAGAAAGCGTTTGCAATGCGCCTAGTATTGCAGATGACCATCAGCTACGGGATCTACTTACTATCAGTCGATTTGTACGTTTGTCAGCCACCCTTGGGTGTAAAAAAGGCGCTCAATTGCTGGTTTGCTGATAATTTCCCCAAACGCGTAAATAAACATTGCTATTTCGTGTCTTTGATTTGAACGTGGACTACCCGCGCTTTTCGATGCTTGTTGACCACCATGGGAGACCATCAAGTAAAAATATAGAAAAAGAAATAAATATTTGCACAAATAACACGAGCAAATATCAAAACCGCGATCAAAACAGTGGTATATTCTAATTTCTCCGTATATACTCGTATATGTAAGTAGTATATTGATGGAAAATCGCTCGCTTATGTAGTGTGATATGTGTTTTTAAATTTACAGTTTCCTATATAAACTAAATCATGACAATACTACCACATATCTCATTTTGATCCTGTTAAGATCTTTAGTAAGTATTAAAACTTTTTTAACATTTTTTTTTATTTTAGATATATTTACATGTAAGTTAAAATAAATAGCGCAAACTAGTTTTTTATATAACTTTATATTTTAAAAAGATATTTTGAAGTTATCAAAATAAACATTGACGCAACCGTCATAGCACTGGTTTGTAGCTGTTGCGCTGACGGTTGCGGGTTCGATCTCTACACATGACAAATATTTGTATTGGCCATATAGATGCTTGCCGTGGTCTGGGGGTAATAAGGTAGGAGGTATTTACAATAACCCGCAACCGCCAGCGCAACAGCCACAAACCAGTGCTGTGACCGTTGCGCCAACGGGTCGTTACAAAGTTCCGTTTTAGAACTCAAAGTTTTTAAAATCGCTTTTTAACGATAGCCTGATCTTTTGCAGACTCATCAAGATGTTTTCCGTCGCGCTAATCATCCTAGTATCGATATGCGCAGTTCAAAGTGATGGTATATATGGTGACGTTAATGCAGTAATACCAGAAGAAAGGCAGTATATACAAGACCTCATCGATTTGCCGAAACCACTTGATGGAAACATGTTGATTCAAAGATGCGGCAAACCGCTCGCTGTCACTCTCAACTTTTTATGCCCTCCACTTCGAAGGTCCCCGGGCAAGGGCAAAAAATGGGGCAAGAGTAAGTAGCAAGATTCAAAATACGTAAATGTCAGTAAAAACTATATAATATTATGGAATGATTTTTTTAAGGGAAAGAAAAAAAAATCAAAGATGTCACAACTTAGACTAGCTAGTCAAAGTATTAACTGTTTGATAGCTTTTAAAAGTCATAGCCAGCATTGATTATTTGGTTCTGTATAGGTAAAATAGCACAAACAATGATGGTGCTATTTAAGGCAACGGCAGAGGCTTATTACCTTATGGAAAAACAATTGTATGCGTATGTAAAACAAAAAAAACTGTGTTTGATCCAGTGTTAAATGCCGGAACCGATGATGGCGGTTTTTGAGAATATAACCACTCTATAGAAAAAGAACGTGTTTCTTACAGTATAGTACACAGTTCAGCATATTGCAGTCCACTGCTGGATATAGAGCCTATCCGAGTTCGCGCCGAACATCCTAGTTTTCCGAAATTCTCATCCAGCCTACAGCGGCAATCTTATGTAGATCGTCGGTTGATCGGCCATCGGTTCTGCGTTACAGGTGACCAGCCTACTGCCATATCAACTTGCTAATTCTGTGGGCTATGATGTTTACTTTCGTTCTCTCGCGAATAGTCTCATTTCTAATTTTATCTTTGAGAGATATTCCAAGCAAAGCCCGTTCCGTTGCACGCTGAGCCACTTTAAACTTATGAACCAGTCCCTTCGTCAATGTCCATGTTTCGGATCCGTATGTTAACACAGGCACGACGCATTGCTAGAAGATTTTTGTATTCAAGTATTGCAAATGCCACCCAGCCCAACACAATCCTCCTATCGGATCTAATTGGATGGTATGGCCTAGGTAAATACAATCCTGAAGAACTTCAAGATGGGTACCATCGACCGATACCGGTCTCGGTATGACTTGGTTGTTAAACATAACTTTCGTTTTGTCAAAGTTCATACCGAGACCGACTCATCGAAAGGACTCGTTTAGGCCGGCTAGCATTTGGCTTAGCTCATCCAACGTGTCCGCAAAAATGAAGATATCATCGGCGAAACGACGGTGAGAGATGTATTTGCAGTTGAAGTTGATGCCTCGTTGCCCCCAAACCAAGATATTAAAACACCCTCCAGCGCAGTGGTTACAGTTTCAGTGATATTATTATTATAGGTCTTGTTTTCTGGTCTTGGATATGAACGGTCATCGTCGCCGTGCCATATATACATTCTCAGTACCTCGATATATTGCCAGTCGACATGAAATCTCTGCAGAGAGTCCTTAGTCTCGACAGAGTCGAAGGCTTTCTCGTAGTCCCAAAATGCCATACACAGCGGCTGATTATGTTCTTCTTTCTTTTGAATAATCTGCCGAACTGTATGGATGTGGTCTACGGTGCTGTAGTCAATTGAAACCCAGCCTGTTCCGGTAGTTGGATTTCATCGAGTCTTCTGGTGAGACGATTACGTCGTAACAATCCTCAAAAACAGCTTATAGACGTGGCTCATTAGTGATATTTGTCTGTAATTCTTTAACAGAGACCTATCGCCTCTCTTAAACAACAGCACCACCACACTCCTGGAGCACGCCTCTGGTGTGGTACCTCGGTTGATGACGGCGTTAAAGAGTCTTGCCAAGGCCTTTAGGGATGTTCGCGCTGCGGCTTGAAGGAGCTCAGTCGTAACTCCGTCATTCCCCCGGGCCCTTCTATTTGTAAGCTGTCCTAGCGCTACACTAATCTCATCCACTTCGATGTCCTGGGTGTTCTCCTAATAATGGCGCAACAATGGTGCACGTGGATCTTCGGTGTCGCAAGTCTCAGGTTTGTATGCGCTCGACGAGCACAGCAGACCATAAAATTTCTCGACCTCTGCTCGAATCTGAGGGCGAGAGCAATCGGTTATGCCATTTGATGTTGTTCCCAGTAGTCTTTGGAAAATTTTGGACCCCTATTTTGTTCAACAAGAGTAGTGAGCAACTAGCGCCTCCGCCGCATCAGATCCAAAGTTTCGGGAAAAAAGTTGGGACTGCGTCGTTGACTTCGTCGGCGGAAAGTGTCTGCAACCCAGTGTACACACCGTCTTCACCACATTGTCGGTCATCTCGTCCACGTCGCTAGTAGTTTCCAGCGAATCGAATTGGTTTTGGAGCTCCAGTTGAAACTGCTTGGAGCCACATAGGTCGGAGAGTAGATTTCATCAAGCGGGCCCGCTCTTTTTGGTGTCATATATTCAGAGTTCCCCGTAATAGTGATTAATTATATTTTATAATTTTAAAATTATTTTTTATTTTTGTTTTTATCCGAAACGTCACATGTGTAATATATTATTTAACCAAATAAAAACTTTACAGTTCTAGGAAAAGGAGCAAAAATATTAGCCCCAATAGCCGTAGGTGGTATAGCAGGTGCCATTATTGGAAATAAAGAAACCACAGAAGCACCTCAATCGTGTGAGTAATACGAATAGTCATTTTAAATGAATTAACTCGCTTTAATCTACAAATATAGTACAATGAATATTATTAAGAATAAGTCATCAAAAATCACTGAAATTTCAATTTGGACATTATAGGATTCAAAATTAAATGCTTATCGTGTAAGCACCAGCTTTCGAATAAAATAAGAATCATCAAAATCGGTTTTGTACATTCAGTAAAAAGTTATGCAGAAACACATAAATATAGTGAAAGCCTCCTACTCTTTTTTAAGTGGGTAAAAAATTTAAACATCTATAACCAAAACAAAAAACTAAAATTTAAGTTTTAATCGTATGATAATATAAACACATATTTATTAAATAATATTGATTTATTTTCAGCAAGGAAAAAGCGACAGCTCTTGACAGACGAATGTTGCGATAAAGCTTGTACTTTGGATACGCTTATGCAATATTGTCCAAGTTAATACACGCAAAGATTAAAATAAATATATGCACAACAATAAACATGATTCAAACTTGAGGTTTTTTAATTTTTCAAATTTAATTACCAAAGATTGCTTTTTAATTTGCGATAGATACGTATGTAGCGAACTGATTTTTAATAATACTACACTGTCATGCTAATTCTGAAACTATTCAAAACATAACTTATGAATGTCGAACACTTGCACAAACAGATTACAAATATCGAAATGATCAGACAGCTTCAATTACATATCAACAATTTGCACACAAATACAAATTCATCCAAGAACGGGATCCTTATTATAAGTATAAACCAAACCAAACATTAGAAAGCATCGACTGCAAACAATACTGGGACAGAACTATCCTAACAGTTAAAACCATACGAGTACACTACGAAGGGCCTGATATTACACTACACGATAAAACAAGGAAAATCAATTACCTTTTGATATTGGTGTCCCTAACATCTACAATAACCAATCAATAATTTATGAAAACTAACCATATAAAGAGACTTAGCCACAGAACTAAAGTCCGGTTACAACCACAGGAATACGACCCTGCTAGAAAACAGTATTATTGAGCTGTGATCTTCTGTAAGTTCGAGATACTATCACAGTCAGGCTGCTACAGATTTTACTTAGGTGCATCGTGCATCTCTCCGATGTTTCAGCTAACTGATAGTGACCTCCACTCCCCTTCGATATTTTTATTTTCACACAAGTTATCGGTTATTTTATAACCCAATTCATTAAAAAGCACTCATCACCATTTAAAAAAAATGAAACTCTTATAAGATTTGATGTTATTAACAAATAAAATAGTAATTTCTATACTTTAAAACCCAGAAGCATATGCCTACTCTCCCGTTCTACCTCTTAACTGAGGGTGCTTACTAACATTTTTTTATAACTGACGTTCGCTTGGTCTCTTCAATCTGTATATAGCAATTGACTGGTAGACAAACGCCTCCCAAAGCTGGTGCCAAACTTTTCAGTAGTCTGCAATCCTCATTCAGCCTCCGTCGGCGATCTTACATAGACCGTTGGTCAAGCGAGAAAGGCGTTCCAAACTGCATTTGCTAACACATGGTCTCAACTCCAGGACACGTTTACTGCAGCCCCGCCCTGCAACATATGTCAGCAGCCCACTGTTACTTTTTCTTTGCTGATCAATGACGTCTCGTAATTTGAACAGTATAGTCCTAGCAGTTTTTGTTATTTTTCTTTACTGAATTACCAAGAAAAAACATAATTTTCTCATTTTTTACATGTAAATAAGCTGAAAAAAATACTATGCATATTTCACGTCGTATAACATTTTTAGTGATTTTGTTTTGCGAATGAGATCCAGATATCACAGCAGAGAACACGTCAGGGGAATAGGAAACATTAACGCAGTAAATTGGTATGTTTAAAAAGCCACCGTGCTTAAATACACGCGAGGGAGCCGTACGTCTGTTAACTTTTTTATATAAAAGCGAAATTTAGGGGGACTTGGGAGTTCTTGCGTGATGTTAGTAGTGGAATAATTATGTGGAGATTTGTACGAAAATGTTTAGTTGTTAGTTTTAATGCGGAAAGTATTTTTCTTATCAAAATTAGTAACACTGTTTGTAGGAAGGTGTTTTTTAGGTTTTTGCATAGGTACATGAACTGATCTGAGGTGAACTAGGCAGTAAAATGTTCTATAGCTTGGCAGAGGTCTCTCCTCCATACAGGCTTGGCAGCCATGGCTGTTTGCAGATTATTTTCCTACTCGATATACTAGATACTTCGATACAGGAAACTAAAAATTTTGCCACAACAATGGCAAGCGAGATTTACTTTTATTTTGTAAAAAAAAAAAAAAAAATCCGTTATGCAAAATGTTACGCGCGCGTGTTACGTTTTATTTACTTTGGAAAATTTTAAAAAGATGATCTTAAAAATATTATTGTTCGTACAATAACATACACAGGAAAGATACAGAAAATCTTTAAAAAAAGACAATTTTATTCGAAAAAGGAAATTTGGTTTAATATACTAATAAATAACGACCGCCGTTGGGGCAGTTTGTACGAGTAGTGGCCCTGCTTTCTGTTCTGCGGGTTGCGGGTTCGATTCCGCCTGAGTTTGGTCTAATATAATATTTGTATTTATATTATTTCTATGTATGTTTGACAAAAAAAAAAAATAGTTATGACAGTCGGCTGTTACCTGTAATACAAGCATTAAGTTGCTTACCATAGGAACAGACAACCATGTGTGCATGTTATATGATATTTATTTATTTAATAATAAAAAGCCTTGATAATTTAGTATGAAGACTGTACAATATCCTGATATAGGTAGGTTAGGTTAGGTTAGGTTATAGGTAGGTTAGGTATATATTTAGTAATTGTTTATCGCTGTAATCACATAAAATATTCATATTGTAGATTTAGCAAAATAAATTAATTACTTCCTACCATTACGTTAATGAAATTACGAAAAATTAAATACGGTTTCAATTTAGTAACATTCGATGGATTTAAAATGTTATGAAAAAAAAATTGTAATATAATCTTAAAATATTGGTAATTTTTTTATAATTTTAGTCTTCATGCATGTCTCAAAATTAAAAAAAAAATGTGTGTCAGCTCCGATGCACGAATGGAGCTTATTCCTTCAGATCGACTGTCTAAATTAGCACAAGAAAGGTTTACTAGTCTAAGAAAAAGAATAATACCAAATCAAATCTATAAAATAAATAAAATTGGAGTGTCTGCTTGTACTATTAAAATAGCCACTTTTAACTAAACGCATATGGATGTACGAGTACATATACCAAAATAACATTTTTTACAATTTTTGTCTGTCTGTCTGTCCGTCTGCTTATCCCGACTAATGTTTGAAACTGCTGGACCAATTTTGACGGGAAGTTCACTGGCAGATAGCTAATGTAATAAGGAGTAACTTAGGCTACTTTTATTTTAATTTATTTTTAAAACTGCGAACCCAACAATAACTATTTTGTAAAATTCCACGCGGACGAAGTCGTGGGCACAGCCAGCACAGTAGTATATAAACGAATGAAATCATCAGTCTGCGATAGATGATAGATGGCGTTACGACAAACGTAACCAGGTCATTCGTAGATTTTCGTTATTTCAGTAGATTATACTTCTCATATTTTTTTTCATACCGGGGGCGTTATATGAAAATCAATTCTTAAGGCTTTTGCAACTATGTGTTGCCAATATTATGCCTATTTTATGAAATAAATGTAAGAAAAGATGGCGTTACTTTCAATTAGAATTTGAAGTATAGATATATTTAGGCAATTTGTCGTAAGCATCAAAAGGTATAAGACCTATTTCATCACCGTTCAAATATGTTAAATTATAGTAGTTAGATGCAAATTAAGATATTTTGATGTATGGTCAAACATTGGCAAAACCTCGAAAAACAATACAAATATTACAAAGTAATACAATGCAATACAATAAAAGAACAAAGTATAGCATATCATATAGCAGTACTTCGTTATGAAATTATTTCGAATTATATTTACAAAAGTCGATAAAATATTACTCGTGATATAACAAGCATTATATATCTGTATAGTAATTGTTGTATTATGTAATAGTCATACATAAAAGTCGCCTGAAAAGCGATGTTCGTGAAATTACCTCGCGAGATCATACACATCACACGCAATGAAAGGGAAATGAAGGTGAAGTTACAAATTGCACTGCATCATTTGTTATATTATTTAATCATTTTGAAGTATTAAAGCCTGTTATTGGTTTGTGCGTATAAGTATTGATTTAAATTATACGGTTATATTTAAATATACCATTGAAATTTTTACAATAACTTTGTGTTTATTTTTATTTTTTGGAACGAAGTTCCTTACGTCAGGCTTGACATTTGGCTGGGCAAGCGAACTGAGACAAAAATGTGATACTAAAACCGTAAGAAAAATATATAACGTAAGAGACGTAATATCAGTCACACAACTGTATAATATGACGTTTGTAAAACTAAAATATTACTGGTAGCGAACGTTACTCATAGTAGGGAATGAATCCGCCAACCCGCATTGGAGCAGCGTGGTGGATTAAGCTCTGATTCTTCTCCTACATGGGAAAAGAGGCCTATGCCCAGCAGTGGGATAATAGAGGCTGAAGCGATGAATTTAAAATCTCTACACATAAACTATATTCAATCACCTCTTACTTAACTATTGCACAGAATAAATGTCTATAGTTTTCAGTAAGTTAAAACAAAAAAAGTGTTTTTAGTAACTTAAAATAATCTACAAAAAGAGAAGATCCTTTGAATGTTTGCCGTATATGTCTAACATTATTATTTGTGTAAATAGCCTATCTTGGAAAAGCATAAAGAAATGTTATATCAACTCAGATATTTCAGGTGTTAATTTTCAAAAATATTCAAGTCTACTTTTCGATAATTCCATATACAACAGTTTTCGAAGTAAAAATAATTTCGAATAGTGTTTGTTGTTCGAAGTGGTTCGAAAGCGTTTAATCTGGTCCCGGTCCTCCGTAACAGGGCCTAGTAAATTTTGTTAAAATATACATTCATTTTTAACCGACTTCTAAAAAAGGAGCAGGTTCTGAATTCGATTGTATTTTTTATGTATGTTACCTCAGAACTTTTAACTGAGTGGACCGATTTCGATGATTTTTTTAATCAATAGGTGATGCGTGACATATGGTCATTTCAATTTAATTGAGTTTTAACTAGAACTTTTCCAGTTATATCAAATAACGCGTATTTACTTGACTATTTTTTTGTCGATCTACGTTTTGTTATACCGCAAAACTTTTCACTGAGATCACCGATTTTGATGATTATTATTTTAATCGAACGCTGGTACTTATTTTGTAATCAAATTAAAATTTGATTAAGATCTCGCTACTACTTTTTAATTAGTAATCTTCGGTAATGCGCATTTACTTGACTATTTTTTCATCTACTTAAGTTGTATTACTTGTCGTAATTGAAGTCGGTTTTTTTTTCGTTTGCGAGCAAACGCAATTATTTTGGCCTGAGTCGTGTTTGAATTAAAAGTATAAACTCTAAAAAGTAACCTTCGTCATCTATAATTAATCTTCATCACAATCTTAAGAACCTTTCATTTTATGCCTTAAAATAACTTGTCACGTATAATTAAAGAAACCTTTTTTGTCTTTACTTCCCGCGAATACCCTACCATAAAAATTCTGCATAATTCAAACGAAAAAGTATCAGAAATGTTCGAGAAAGTAATAAATTAGTTTTATGTGAGGTTTATGTAAAAACACAGCAATAAAAACGTATTCCGCCCGAGATGAAGATGTCGAATGGAATGAGTGAAACGGGCTCTCTGAAGACTTGCGCTTACGGATTCTCGAATCACATCTAGGTGTAGGGAAAAAGAATTAATTTTATAAATATCGTTAATACGACGTTTTATAAACGCCGGGCATGTAAATAACCTAATTAACTGCGATTAAATCAGAAAAAGTTGTTTCATTGTAACATCGTTAAAATTATTTCGTAAATTATTTGCGAAGAAATGGTTATTTTTCAAAAAAGTATTTTTAAAAATGAGATCAAATAAGTTGTTTTATTTAATCCAAGGTTCTCTAACTACTTTATAATCCCTCAATTGTATTAAAAAGATACATTTCATTGTAACTGAAAAGGCTTACAATGTACTTTATTTGGTGCATAATTTTAAATACAATGTTTTCAAACCTGAGACTCCTGCGCTCTAAAGATATTATGTGACTACAAATATGCAAACAAATTTAAAAAAAAAAAACAACTAATAAGTAAGCAGAATTCTAGAAGCATCTTTTGTTTAAAACTGTGTAGTACCAATCCGCCAATCGACGGTGGATCAGTGTCACTGCGCTACGCATTAAGCTCCATCATGAAGAACGAGGCCTATGCCCAGCAGTAGTATGCTAAAAGTTGCATCGTCGTATTGTATTAACTTGCTATTAAAAACGAATAGCTGACATTTTTATTTTCGTTATTTTTCTTAGTGTTAATTTTTTAACCCATAACATTTTCGTTAATCTCAACGGATTGATTGAAACCGATGTTATTTTTTAAACCAAGCTGAGCGAGCAGACGATATTCTGTCCATTGATTGAATTAGTTCATAGTAAAAAGTTCACAGAAGCACGCTAGCGACTATAGTTTACCCTTACCATAACAATGATTTCAGAACAAGTTGTATCTTCCAGGAAATTCCAAGCATTTCGCTCCGTTGTCCATCTCTTATTTCTATTGGCTCTTTTAGTTCTATTGGCTCTTAAGGTCTACATGTTGACATAAAGTGTTCTAGACGAATTCCATGGTAATTACTAAGATATAAATAAATGATGAAATACCCGTAGGCTGGACTCAAACGCAAAACGCAATGAAATATAATAGAAACCACAAATCAAATCGATTTAATAAATATATATAAAAAATTAAAGCCTGTAAAAATATAGCATATGTATCGTTTAGTCTACCAATAAAATATATCGCTTAAAGCAAGTAAAAACACAATTTTAAATATCATTTAAAATTCAGCGTTCATTTTATTACTTCGAAATATTTTATTATTTACTGTAGTCGTAATTTTGTATGATATTCGATTTCAATCAGAATATGGTATTCGTGATATTGTATTCGGTCGAAATGAGCGAATTGTGTTAAATATTTATTTAGTAGAAAAACCATGAATACGTAACTTCATTAATTTTCGTTGGATGTGTTACGAAATTTTCAACGCGGAATTTATTTTCATTTAAATATTAGTACCTTCTTTCGAGTATTAATTAACGATGAGAAGATTAACGATAAAGTTAAGATTAAGCTACATAAATAAATAAATTAATTAATAAATAAATAATTTATTATGACAACCAACAGTAAATAAATAGATTTAGGAAGAGATTAGGTAATTACGTTTTTATTTTATTAGTGAGGCTGCGGTTGTTACAGATTTTTTTTTATAAATCGGATTGGCCTTCTTTCAAAATTATTTAATATCACGCCCCACTCATTTTTACTATTTACAATTGACACTAGTAGATAAAAAAATCTGTGTGTGTGCTCCGACTTACGAATGAAGTTTACTCGTTCAGATCGACTGTCTAAATAAACACACAAAAGGCTTACTAGTCTAAAAAAAGATTAATAGCATATCAAAAAGTAAATAAATGAATCAAATACCTTTTGGACTCCGATAGATGGCGTTACGATAAACGTAACGAAGTCATTCGTTCAGTAGATTTTACTCATCATATTTTTTTTATACTTTAACCTTACATGAAAAATGACCTTATATGAAAATCTATTCTTAAGAAGTGAGCTCCAAAAAGTAAACGAATCGCATCTAACTTAAGCCCAAAGTTGTATGGGATTCTATGTCGGCGGTCCAGTTATATAAAAACAAACGCAAAGTCCACGACATACATATGTATGACTTATATAAACATTTCTCGTAAGTGGAGGCTTAGAGCGATATTAGTCAGTGTTATTCATCGCTTCAACAATCTCCGTTCTCCAACCCTTCATCAGTATAGATATTTTGCTTCAAAAAGAAATATTGAACGATGTAAATAAAAAAAAAATATATAATAAGATGTTTCAACGTCATGCATATAAGAAACAACATGACCGAATTTCGGGACATTTTCCTCCCGTCGTAAAACTGTCGCGAGCACTTCTGATTCGACTCTTATTTGAATACGTAATAACTGAACGTTTGGTATTCAAAGCATTGTATTCTTTGGTTTATGCTTTGCCAATTTTGGTACACAAATAGTACGGGAAATAGGTCAGAAGCAGGAATTGAACATTTCACGAAGTAATATGATCGATTTGTACGATTTTTATTTTTGTGTTACCCACAATTAGGAATTCTAAACATTTTTGAATATCATATCAAAAATTGACCGCTCCAGCGGGATTCGAACCCGCGTCTTCGACATACCGTGTCGACGCTCTAGCCAATTAAGCTATGGAACGATATACTCGCCAGAGCGAAACTTTTGATATGATGATTTTTACTTTCGGTTTAAGCGAACCGTAGCGCCGTCTATAGTGAGTTCTTTACAGAGACTCGTAACTATTCAAAGTTTCATATTACAATGAAAATCTTTGACAGGAGACGACACCATGCTATTTTTAATATGTACGATTTTTATTTTTGTGTTACCCACAATTAGGAATTCTAAACATTTTTGAATATCATATCAAAAATTGACCGCTCCAGCGGGATTCGAACCCGCGTCTTCGACATACCGTGTCGACGCTCTAGCCAATTAAGCTATGGAACGATATACTCGCCAGAGCGAAACTTTTGATATGATGATTTTTACTTTCGGTTTAAGCGAACCGTAGCGCCGTCTATAGTGAGTTCTTTACAGAGACTCGTAACTATTCAAAGTTTCATATTACAATGAAAATCTTTGACAGGAGAATATGATCGATTTCTTGACATAAATTTGTAAAAGCGATTGTTTCAGTGTTCTTCAGTTTGTGGATACCGATCTTATTTGTGGAAATTTCAATATTTCAGACTTGTATCAAGTGGCAACACTTATCTGAAAGACAGTCTATACTAATATAGTGAAGCTGAAATGTTTGTTTGTTTGTTTGTTTGTATAAGCGCGCTAATTTCAGGAATTACTGATTCGAAATGAAAAAATAATTTATATGTTGGATAGCCCATTTACTGATACAGACTGTAGGTTATTTTTTCCTCAAATGAATGTGTGTTGAACCGCGCGTGTATTTAGTACTGTATATATTATTTACTGTACACCATAAAAAGGGTAAAAAGAAGATGAAAGGAAAAATAAATACTAAAAAAAATGTTTTTTTTTTCAGAAAAAAAAAAAATTAAATATATTGCGACAGGACGAGATATTCATATATATGATAATTCATATAATATGCTGCGACGCACGACTGGAGTTTACTCCTCCAGATCGACTGTCTAAATAAGTACAAAAAAGGCTCACTCGTCTAAGAAAAAGATGAATACCATATCAAATAGTAAATAAACGAATCAAAAACGCCATCTATCGGAACCCAATTGTAATTGTACCGTACAAAAACGTAACGTGGTCAATTTTTCACTAGATTCTACTCCTCATATTTTTATCATAACGGGGAGGGGGGGGGCTTATATGAAAATCGATTCTTGAGGGGTAAACTTAAAAAATATATAAAAAATAATAGTGTCAAAAATTTAAGAAATGGAAAAAATACGTGGTCATAAAACTGAATCCTAATACATAAAATATTAAACTGAATTTAGATATAATATATTAATGCAAAAGATATTTTTGTTAATGTAAACATGTAGTACCCTAAGCTTAAGTTTGCCACGCGCTCATACATAATAAGCCCTGTAATCTATTTTCAGTTTAGAACGTAGAACTAAGTAATTACGGTTATCAAATTTTAAGTCTGTGTGTGTAAGATCTTAACGGATGGCTGTCTGTACATTTAAGACGTATGAGAAAAAATGATATTGGGACCTTTATCAACGCAAATGGCACTCAAAACTATGATTGTCAGAATTTTGGTCTGTTTCTCTGTGCGTTTGTGCACGCCAATCTCAGAAACGATATATCCGATTTAGACGTGGTTTCTACTAATATATTGTGGCAAGCTTAGCTTAATATTTAATGTTTCTTTAATGTCAATTGGTTCATAAATAAAAATGTTATGCTAATTTAAAGAATCACATATAAAGTAGTGACTTTATATGTGTGACTTTATATCCACGCGGACGAAGTCGCGAGCACAGATCTTAAATAAATTACTATCCTACACACATACCTCTCCTTGTCACGTTCAAGTAATTTATTCAACTCTAAGATGATTAATTGAACATAATTCCAAATACAAGAGAATTACGGCTTACGAAATTAATATTTAACTTAGCTTACTTAACATTCTATTTAAAGGAAATTTCCAATTTTTCAGACACGTTTTAGTAATTTGTTTTACAGTCTGGGATGATTTAGTGTTATCACGAAAGACTGCAGGTCGCTAGCAGTAACTTAGATTCAAGTAATTTGTGCATATAGCAATCGTGCTGTGCGGTAAAGTAGGAATAAATTGTGATGAGTTTCTTCATGTTATAAGTTATGCTCTTAATAGATAAAAGCCAATGGAATTCGCAAATTTTCTTTTGATACAATAAAAGAATTCGAACATTGTCTGTGACCAGTAATAAATAATGAATGTGTATAATTAGACTGAGATAGCATAGGTTGAAACCTTATTTGTTTTTTGTTGCTATTTATTTATTATTTTATGTAGTGTTACTTTTATAAACGATAATTAAAAAATATATGTTTTTTATATATACATCATAGTCGGAAAAAGTGGTTAACTTTAGAAGTAAATTTAATTTTTCAGTGAAAATGGTAAAACCCCGTCCAGAATATAGGAAAAAATCAATGTTACATTACATATATTATACACAATAATAAGAATAAAAACATGCTTTTTAGTTTTCTTTATCTTTTCAACCACGAGTAAATGATTTCTAAAAAATGAATAAGTTATTTTATCCAATGTAAGGTTATTCGAAGCGCATGTTTATATGAAGAAATACTTTTAAAGAGCTGAGAATGACCTATCGCTGTTATAATAAGTTAAAACTAGCAATAACTCTGCGAATAATTCGCACTAAATAAGTAAAAAAATTACCGACCGTCAATCATGTTGATATTGTTACAAAATTGAAGCCGTCATAAATATGATTTTAAAAACCAAAAGCAATAATATTTTATTAGTTGTTGATGCCGGTAGAGCAAGCAATTATCTATAAAATGATGCTTAATTTATGTGGAGTAATTGTGAGGTTTTTTCTAAAAAGGAAGGCAAACATCTTAACCTTAGCGTATTAGTATATATGATGACGTAATTATACTTGTGAAGAACAATTATATAGCATCGTCGATTACAAAGAGATAAAATGAAAAAGGAGATATGTTCTGTTTCTTTGCTAGAAAAATGTGTCAAGACTGGACATGAAAGACATCATGAATAGAACTAAATATCTTGGCAGAAATCCTAAGCAATGTATGTCCCTTAATACCTTTACTTAATAGGACACGAGGCTTTTATTCATCAGCAGAAGATATACACACTACTACAGATTGACACAGAATTACTTTCAGCCGTACTCTGGGATGTAAAAGTATTTAATTATATCTAATTAAGCCATTATAGCACGCATATCAATGAAAATATCTCCATTTGTGATAGTAAAGTTCTTACCGACACACATTTAAAAAAGGGAAGAATGAAATTTTTTTTTCAATGGGCAATATTTTTCTAATGTTCTTTATTAATATTGTTACGTGTTAGGGTTCGAAGGATTTGGAGAGAAAGACCTGCTGACTCTTTTCATCCTTGCTATCTGGGTCTCCTTCTGCGGGCAGTTGAGCTGAAGATGGCCCCTTTCGCCGCACTTGTAGCACATGACTCCATAGCTTTTCTTCGTAGGAGCCTTGACCTCCTTAACTTCCTCAGAGACCTCGCGGATCTTATGGGTCTGCCGTATGTCATGGCGAACAGCCTCTACCTCCAAAGCATGCGCCAATGCTTCTTTTAGCGATGTATGATGACGAAGCCTCACTGCAGCTCTGACCTCCAGGTCTTTGATTCCGTCGACAAATGCTTGAACAATATTCGTGTCTACCATCTTGGTGTCTGCTCCTGGGTGTGCCTTCCTGACGAGTTTCTCAATTTCCAACGCCCATTGTTGTAGTCCTTCTCCTGAGCGTTGGACTCTGTCACGCAGTTGGGCACGGAATACGTGCTCCAGGTGTCGCTCCCCGTATCGGGATTCAAGTGCCTCCATCAAGTCTTGGAATCCGTTTCCTGTATGTGGCAGTGCTTCCAGAACCGATAAAGCTTGCCCTCTGAGCGCAACAGTGAGAGCGGTCAGGCATTGCTTTTCCGTCCATCCGTTCGCAGTAGCGACCGTCTGGAATTGTTGACGATAAGCGTTCCACGGAGTAGTACCGTCGTATGGAGGCACTTTCACTCTTGGTCCTTGCGCCACTCCGGTACTTCCACTAGACATCGCGACTCCCATGGTTTCAAGGCGCACTACTTTCTTTTGTAGTTCAGCGAGGACGGTTTTCACATTTTCCACATCTAATCCTAACCCGGTAACTCGTTCTTCCACTACGTCGACATCTTTTCGAAGCTTGGTCACCGCGTCACTAACATCTTTTATAGCCCAAAGCGTTCTTTCTTGAAGCTCTTTTTGTTGCTCTTGTGATTCTTGCAATTTGAAACTTGTTTGCTCTTGTACTTCTTGCAATTTGAAACTTGTTTGCTCTTGCGATTCTTGCAAAGCACTACGAATTTCAGCCCTTTGCTGCTCTTGTGATTCTTGCAATTTGAAACTTGTTTGTTCAATTAATTTAATTAAACTTCCTAATTGAAGAGCCACTTGAGGGTCTGTAGAAGCTACGGTGTCGCTGGTGGGCGTGGTAAGGGCGGATCCAGTGGGCGGCGCTTGAGACAAAGTAGGCGGAGCCTGAGTCTGAGTAGGCGGGGCCTGAGCCCGAGTGGGCGGGGCCTGACTCTGAGTGGGCAGGGCCTGAGCCCGAGTGGGCGGGGCCTGACTCTGAGTGGGCGGGGCCTGACTCTGAGTGGGCGGGGCGTGAGCCCGAGTGGGCGGGGCCTGGGGGTGTGGTTAGTGGGCGGGGCATGACAGGCGGGGTCAGTGGGCGGGGCTTGGTCCACGGTGGGCGGAGCTTGGTCCCCAGTAGGAGTAGCTTCCGCAGCTCGCTGTGCCCTTGTCCTGACGCCCTTGAAGTCCTTGAAGTCTTCTCTCGGAGTCAATGGCATCTCCAAATCCCACTTCTGACACCAGTTGTTACGTGCTAGGGTTCGAAGAATTTGGAGAGAAAGACCTGCTGACTCTTTTCAAATCTTTATCCAAGCCAGAGAGAAACTACTGTGTGACAAGAAGAGAACTCTTGGCTGTTGTAAAGACGCTACAACATTTCAACAAGTATCTCATCGGCAGACAGTTTTTACTGCGAACTGATCACGCAGCCTTGAAGTGGCTACTGCAATTCAAGAGCCCAGAAGGTCAAGTAGCTCGATGGATTGAGCAGCTTTGTTGATTGTGTTTGTTGTATTTGTCATAAAAAAAAAAAAAAAAAAAAAAGCTTCAGGAGTACGACTTCAAGGTGGAACACCGCAGTGGAAAGATGCATGGAAATGCCGATGCACTCTCACGAAGGCCGTGTCCGGAAGACTGCAAACATTGTGTTAAGCAAGAATCTAATGAACATTAAAGCTCACAAGAACAAGTCCTTTGGGTATCTGGGAGAGTGATGCTATGAGGGAAGCTCAAGAAAGAGATGACGACCTTCGGCACATCATCACATGGAAGAAACAGGGTGACGTAAAACCAATCTGGAGTGAGGTTGCACCCACTGGCGCTGTCACTAAGGCGTACTGGGCTCAATGGGACAGTCTGATACTTCAAAACGGAATACTCTACCGGAAATGGGAGAAGACTAACGGCAGAGAGTTCCACCTTCAGATAATTGTCCCGAGAACGAGAGTACCAGATATTCTCCGTGAAATACATGATGGCGTATCAGGAGGTCATCTGGGTGTCAAGAAGACGTTAACAAAAGTGCGAGAACGATTCTACTGGTTGCATTGTCGAGATGATGTACAGGATTGGTGCCGCAAATGTACTACTTGCGCTGCTGTAAAAGGACCACAGACCAGGAGCCGTGGGAATCTGCGGTTGTATAACGTCGGTGCACCGTGGGAACGAATTGCAGTTGACGTAGCGGGGCCATTTCCTGTAACGGAATCGGGAAACAAGTATTTTATGGTCGTCATGGACTACTTCACCAAATGGCCCGAAGTGTTCGCCATACCAAACCAAGAAGCTACAACAGTCGCTTCTAAGTTAGTCGAAGAAGTGATATGTCGCTTTGGCGTGCCTCTAGAAATCCATTCTGATCAGGGCAGGAACTTCGAATCGCAAGTATTCCAGGAAGTGTGCAGAATTTTGGGCATGCATAAGACGAGGACCACCGCGTACCGTCCACAGTCTGATGGAATGGTTGAGAGATTTAACCAGACCCTTGAGAGGCATTTAGCGAAATTGGTAGACGACAAACAAAAAGATTGGGACAAGTATATACCGCTCTTCCTTCTGTCGTACCGAACCGCTGAGCATGAGAGCATAAAAGCTACCCCGGCGTATGTCAATTACGGTAGAGAATTA
The DNA here is from genome assembly GCF_905220565.1 of Melitaea cinxia. Taxonomy (NCBI): domain Eukaryota; kingdom Metazoa; phylum Arthropoda; class Insecta; order Lepidoptera; family Nymphalidae; genus Melitaea; species Melitaea cinxia. The sequence goes on from NC_059401.1 coordinate 17,228,588, forward strand.
CGAATACCAGTAGACCTATTGACTGGAGGGTCACCGGAGGAACCAAATACCGTACAAGACTATGTCAGCGATTTAAGGGAGAAAATGCGCTATATACACGCCTTGGTTCGGGAAAATGGTTTACAGTCAAGTGAGAATATGAAAACCCGATACGACCGGAAATCGAACACGAGCGGCTTCAAGGAAGGGTCACTGGTGTGGCTGCATAACCCAACCCGCCGGAAAGGGAAATCGCCAAAGTTGCAGACCAAGTGGGACGGTCCATACAAAGTGGTTACCCGACTGAATGATGTGACTTACAGGATTCAAAAGCAACCAAGAGGGACATTCAAAGTGGTACACATAGACCGTCTGGCGCGTTACCATGGCAGTAACAACGATGCTCGGGACGAGCATCTCTAAGAGGGGAGTAGTGTTACACAGGAGGGAGTGCTACAGGGAGTAGTGGACACACAAAGAAACTAGCGCCATCTAGCGGCAACCATTGAAACCACGCAAAGACAGAGACCGCATGAAACTCTCTACTCAATACTAGATGGCGTTAGAGGTGCAACTGTGGAACTATATAGAAGTATAGTCTCGAAAACCGGGTACATGCGCGAACTTTCCAGAATGGTCTGGGCCTCGTCTCGGCCGATATAAATAGCCGTAGCGAGGCGAACGAGTACAGTTCAGTTTGAGCGATCTTCGAGGCGACTTCAAGAGTGAAAACTAGTGATCAAGAGTGGTACCAGTGAAACCTACGACATTGGCTACGACTGAGGACATTGTGAGTGCTTAGTGTTTGAACTTAGTGCTTAGTGTTTGAACCTAGTGCTTTGTGTTGGACCTAGGCTAGTGAATAAACTCTTGAAAAGAGTCAGCAGGTCTTTCTCTCCAAATTCTTCGAACCCTAGCACGTAACAATATTTTTATTTTCATCTTATAGGTACATCCACAGAATACATATAACACATAATATCGAATCATTATTAAATTATTGTCAATAATGTATCCCATTACACACGTACACAACGTTCTACAATATGTTACACTGAATCATTTATATTTAGAATTATTTTACATCGAAATTCAAGAGTAAATTGTACTACTAATAATTAACAATAAAATTAATTAAAAAAAAATATTATTCGAATTTATATATATATATATATATACAAAAGTAAAAAGGTAAGTGAAGACAATATTAATAATAAGTGTGTAAAAACAGACTTCAATTATATCGACAAGTAATACAACGTAGGTAGATGAAAAATTCGTCAAGTAAATACGTATTATCAAAGATTACTCCAAAAGTTGTAATCAGATCTCGATGAAATTTAAATATGACCATGATAAATATCGGCTTTCGATTACATTAAAAATTATCAAAATCGGTACACCAAGTAAAAAGTTATGCGGATTTTCGAGTGTTTCCCTCGATTTCTCTGGGAACCCATCATCAGATCCTGGTTTTTTATGATGGTACCAAACTAGGGATATCTCCTTTCCAACAAAAAAAGAATTATCAAAATCGGTTCATAAACGACGGAGTTATCCCCGAACATACATAAAAAATATATATATAGGTCGAATTGAGTAACCTCCTCCTTTTTTTGAATTCGGTTAGAAATAATCAAAGCTAACTAAAATTTTAATAATTATATCAACATGCAAATAAATAGATTAATTGCAATTTACAAATATTTAATAATTCAAATGTAAATAAAATGTCATTATATTGTATTGTGTATAATTTATATATAGATAAAAATGAATGTTGCTAAGCGCATAGCTCGAGAATGGCTTCTAATAGTTCGTTATGGCCCACGGTTTTAAGACTTTAAACAAAAAATGAAAAAAAAAAATACTATTAACTTTAAATGGAACTCAGTTTATCCGAGCGGCTAGTGACTAAATAAATCATTTAAATAATATCCCAATAAAATTCTTTTAGAATTTTAAAACTGTATCAAAGGGATCACCATAATTATAATATAATGCATTCCAAAATAACAGTTAAAAAAACGTAAAACTGAGGGACATGAACAAGCTCTTGAATATTTCATTACCACTCATGCTTGTCCCATGATCACGTTTATTAATGTAGTGGTTGGAGGTTTTGAAGATAAATTAACTTTCGGAAGATTATTCGTAGAAAAATCCTTATCTGATATGTCTTACACTTGTGTTACAGTTTACTGATATTTTCTTATAATTCTTTGTAATGAAATTGCGGAAAATTTGTGCGCGGAACAAATAAATTGAATCCATCGTTGGCGAACCTTTATCACATAAAAGTATTATGAGGATAAACTGTGTCGTAAAAGAATCTTGACTTTCTGATTTAATCGAATAGAGATTATACTTTAGTTTAAATTCATATCATATATGTCGCTCTTGAGTTTACTTTGAAAATAGCAAAATAATTTGAAGGTGGGACTAATATTATTCTGACATTTAACTGTTTTACACCAAATGTTTCAAGTGAGGATGTCAATTCATAAAAACTAGCAAAATCCTGGCACGAATTGGCCAATAATTATTTGTCATTACAAATACATTCGCAAATCACCTATATCCACAATATAAATGATTTATAATTACATACTAGACGTTTTTTTCTAAAGCGACGTCTTCGTATAGCATCAAATCCTTTTATGATACATTTGTGATTATTTCACCTTTTTTGCCTAAGGTTTCGTACTCGAACTACCTTAAATCTATATGAATGAGCTACACATACTCACCTTTGCTATCATAGTCACCACTTTGTCATTCATAGCCTATGTTACCATTAATTAATGGAAGTTTTACTTATAATAGACAAAAACAATTAAACTCAATTTGGATGACAGAATTAATTAATGAACAACAAACTTTTAATGCCTTTTCCTCAAAATAGATGATTCCAATCATCTTATTTATTGATCTCGATATGCTTACAGCCGAACCCTAATAGTTTGTAGCTTCGAATAATATTTCTATAATAATATCTGGCGAGAGGGTGCATTCACGTCTAAAGCAGCATCAGTTGGCAGGATTGAGTTTGAAGAACGCTATTGTTATGCAAATTTGGTCGATCCCAAGAGAAGTATTTTGGTGTTAAAGTGTCTAGACGCTGGTTGATCCAAACATATTTATTTCTTATAATTCTCTATCGGCACAACAAAAAACATTAATGTGATTTTTATATATAAAAGTAAAATAATCCGTGTTCGTAAATTCATTGTTAATATTTATTTAGATATTGACGTATGTTTGATGTGAAGAAATCCGTCATTTATTGTTTTCATACGATTCAACTGTAAAATTATTATTTTATGAAAAATAAAAATAGTAGAAGCCTTTAAAATTGCAGCAATAAAAGATTTTGGAAGAACTTGTATTTAATTTTGGCAATTTTTTTTACCGGAAAAGTTGAAATAAAACATAAGAAACTGCTCTAATTTTTTGGGAATTTCTTGTTATATTATTTTAGAATTTCTTTGACGGATATATATAGGATCACGCTTCACGCTTTAGCCTGTAATATCCCACTACTGGGCATAGGCGTCTTTCCTCCATGTAGGAGAAGGATCAGAGCTTAATTCACCACGCTGCTCCAATGCGGGTTGGCGGATATATATGTTCCTTACTATGAGTAACGACCAACAAGGTCTGCACAAATACCCAAACCACAACAAACACCTATATGGCCAATAAAAATGTTTGTCATGTGCGGGGATCGAACCAGCAACTGCAAACGTAACGGGCACAATCCATGGATGTGACCGTTGCGCCAACGTGGCGTCGCCATGTAGGATATTATGTATAAAATTTTTCGTTATGAAATCTCAAGTCCCTTTCTCGGCTTACGAGATCCTTCATCTCAAATAAAAGTTAAAATGTTTTCTACAAGTATTATAGCATTATAGCAGTCTCTCTTTAATCTAGTTCCTCCAAATCTTGTACCTAAAAAAACAACTTTTTATATATCCAAAAGTACTTTAGATTTGTTTGGTACTCTATCTGATTGAATCTTGCTTTACTCTTTACAATATATTATTTCGGCACGCCTTCCAAGTAAAGAGAGACATACAAGCTACGACACAGAAATAGATAGTGTGTGTATCAATGTGTACGAGTATGTATATGTGTGGATGTGTTTGTGTGTGTTCTTAATTTTTAATTCAAGGTCACACGATTCAAACATTCATAGAGCAACTCATCGCACCCAAGAACAAAAATTAGTTTAAAATTAATTATCAGGTAATTAATATTAGATTTCGATTGGAAGAATGAGTTGATTATATTGATTTTAAATATTGGTCAAACCATGTGCCATGAGAAAGAAACTTTGATGAGAATAATTTGAAATTAATATTATAATATATATAGTATATTATACATAGCTTTAGCGGCGTAGATTAAGGTCATATTGAAATCACTAGATTGGAGTAGACCGTAGCAATCTCCTGGCTTCTCTTTTCTTCTGTGGAATTTGTCATATTTTAGATACAATATAAATTAATTGCTTATCATGAATGAATTCGCTTAACATCTGAAAAACAATATTAAATAACAAAATCTATAAACTATTGTATAGTTTGCGTTTTCAAAATAGCAACTGTTAAGTTCCTATACAGTCCTTTTCAACTGAACAGTATTCTGATCCAGCGGCCGGTTTGACAAACTTTTCTACAACGACAAGTAACGTAACATCTTGACCAGTCTGCGTTTACTTAAAAAAAGAAATGAACAATAGAACAATAGAAAGATGTGTGCTATTGTATATCATTCAATTTCAATTAAGATAAAAAGCGTCGTGTAAATAAATAAAAGCGGGAACTTAGTCTTTAAGTGAGACAAATAGATTTCGTTTTCTCGAATGTTCTACAACTGCCGCGTTCAAATATTCAGGATTTGCGGCGTGAACATTAGGTATTACGAGGCGGGAAACCGAATGTGTTATGAGGTCACGATTTCATCTTGGTTTTTAGAATAAGTTAAGATAATCAAGGTTGAGTAAGGAGTCTTTATATCTGAATAAGGTCAAGGGAGGAGAAGAAAATGGACGACAAATTCGGTAATGACTTTTTACTCTCGTTTTAAATAATTTTGGACGATCGAATCTAGTAAATAGCAAAATATAGTTTATATAAATATTTATATTGACATTTGGTTTTGCTAGTTTGAATTATTTAATTATTTTGTAATAAAACTAGCTGATCACGCAAACGTTGTTTTGCCATATTTATTATTAACCCCCTTAATCACTCCCTTATAACTTAGGGGTATGAAAAATAGATGTTGACCGATTCTCAGACTTACCCAATAATTTAGCACACAAAATTTCATAAAAATCAGTCCAGCCGTTTCGGAGGAGTATTGTAACTAACATTATGACACGAGAATTTTTTATGTAAGATGTATGTGCATGATGTGTATTAAGCCTATTAAAATGACGTTTCTTTCCTGACATATGTATCGATACGTAAGTATGCTAATGTCTGTACGAGTACGTTGGAATCGATTGTTATCTGATTATAAGTTGTATGTAAGAGTAATTGCTTGTAGTATGGTAGTTTGGTAAGGTAAGGAACTGCAAGAAAATTAACCCTAAAATGATTTATTTCGTTTAAAAGTTACTCTATATCTACTTAACTGTTATATATATCACTCATCATCATCATTATCATTTCAGCCTATTGCAGTCCACTGTTCGACATAGGCCTCCATAAGTTCGCGCCAAAAATGGCGTGAACTCATGTGTGTTGCCCATAGTCACCACGCTGGGCAGACGTTTTGGTGACCGCAGGCAGGGCTGATTTTGTCGCACGGGTTATAAATAAAGATCATTTTATATACGCTTCAGCCTGTAATATCCCACTACTGGGCATAGGCCTCTTTCCCCATGTAGGAGAAGGATCAGAGCTTAACCCACCACGCTGCTCCAATGCGGGTTGGCGGATATACGGATAACAAAATGATCTCCATGCAATCATTCACGTTTTACGGAAAGGTGTGACTAATTTAGGGTTATATAGCCTTTGATCAAAATCTGTAACAGCAGGACTTCAAATGTATTTTGGTTAGTAGCAGAAGGTTGAGCTCCTGGAAATGCTGTTTTAGTACTTACTCACGCTTATTATCAATTCAGCGTATACACGTTGAATAAGTCCATCCCTATTCAGCTTCAAAAAATATTAACGCCAAATAAAAAACATCTAAAATAAATTATTTACATCTTAGTATACAATGAACAAGCAAATACATTTAAAACAATAAATAACATAAATTCGTTCGAATAAATCATCAGAACAACGTAAACAAAACATTCGTTGAAGTTACGTAAAGGTTAAATATATAATAAGGTTAAAAACGGAACAAGATAGGTCTAAATTTTATAATCTGGTGCTAACGTGGTCATAATTCAGCGAAGTGCCGCTCGACTCGAATACGGGATTATACTGATTCACTTTGATGTTCACTGTTATTCGGAGATGTTCGCATCTTGTTTTGACATTGTTTACAGTATTTTGTTTTATAATTTCAAGAATTTTATTATTTTGATTATTATTATTGAGTTTTTATTTTTATGTTTTGTGAACAAAATCATTATGTTGTTAATGTATTAATGAAGCTACTTTAAGATCTCAGTGTTGAATATAATATTTATAGCGAGTCTAATATCAAATCAGGCATCTCGTTTAGTAACGATTAGAGTTGAAACGTTCAATTAATTTTATAATTGGTACAGTGAAATAGGAATTTTCCTCAGATGTTTCTAAGCTGTGTGCTGGGTGCTCGACTCTGTCAAGACACAAACTATCGTTTTAAAGTAGTTTTTAAATTAGAAGACAAGATATCTATAGGAGAAATATATTTTACGACGTTGGAACTAAATCTTAAAAAAATATCTTAACTTTAAAAAATTATCATCCAAATTTATACACACAGTAAAAAGTAACACATACAAAAAACGAGTGTACTTTAGACCACACGACTGAAGTAAAACTTACGAAATGTAACTTTCTCTCTTTCTATCTTCACTGACTTACCTTCGCCTCAACTTCCGTTCGCCTCACCCGGTCACACTTTTCGTAACACTCTCGTCACGCATTCACCAGCTTATTCCCCAAGTCAAGCGTGCATAAAAGTTTTCCTTCAAAAATACAGTCAGATTGAGATTTTTTTTTAGGACGAATACTAAAAAGCCGTCTCGCACTTGACCAATTTTTTCACCCGTACGAATATATCACGTCAACAATATCACACGTTTCTGTATATTTCAGTCGCGTTTTTATTATCAAGTATAAACAATATTGTTCGTAAGGCTGCCGTTACATGAACGTGGTTTATGACTTAATGTCGACGGCTGCCAGCTCTTTATATACTTGTTTATTATGTACTCAATCATTTAACACACTGCTATATTTTTCTGTCTAATGGCGTTAATATATTCAACGCAGGGGTAATGTAGTTAGTACGGTGAATTATAAAGTATATTTTCGTCCAGTATACCTTAGTATTCGAAGTCAAATGTTTGAGCAGTGTGTGTCGACAATGATGATCTAAGGCGCTGAGTCGTTTTCAGTTTTATAAGTACTATAGATGATTTTGCTAATGTCGTATATACTAGAAAAGACACAGAGACACATTTTTAATTTTATTTGTGTAATTCTGAATATAAAGCTAATGCCGTCGTTTTCAATTCAAGTATGATTTGACTGGAATAAAAATAAAATAAAAATAAAATAAAAACAAAATAAAAATAAAAATCATTTTACATTCGTTCCGTATTTACGGAAGTGACTTCCACTAATAAAAAATATTAATAAAATTGATTCAAATTACAAATATATAAATAAAATGTAATAATCTATTATATTTTATCGGAAAACAAAAAAACAAAAAAAAAATCTTTCGCTTATTTGAAAAAATCACCGTATTGGATGAAGTAGTCTTCGACTTTAAAAAAGGGGAATTTACCTTGACAAAGACAATGAGGTTTTCGTTAATTCGTTATTTTGTTAATAAAAATTAATATTTTAATATAAAAAACTACTTTAAGACCATTAACTTCAATTTTAGATTATAACTCAATAATATTGAAAATAGTCTTTATAATGTACTTATATATATATATATACGAGTATATACATTTTTTTTTAAATTTAACTATTACCAAAAGACTAGCCTTTTTAATCGACTTCCAAAAAAGGAGGAGGTTCTCAAATCGACTGTATTTGTTTTATGTATGTTACTTCAGAACTTTTGACTGGGTGGGCCGATTCAACGAAATTTTTTTTAATCGAAAGATGGTGTGTGTCATTTGGTCCCAAAATTGTGAAGAGTAGAATCGTTTAGACGCCTTCAATGAGGCTTTGCGGACTTTTATGCGACTCTTCGTATCCTAATGTTCTGTGTTTTAAACGTTTTCTTTTAAAAATGTCTATTAAAAGAAACGAACGCTTTTTCTTTTAATCTAACTGGGGCGTTACGAAGAGTATTTTTTTTTATAAAATTTAGATACACTCAAACTAGTAAGAATTACTTTATTATGTGTTTTTTATTTAAATATCATCATCATCATCATTACAGCCTATACAGTCCACTGCTGGACATAGGCCTCCACAAGTTTACGCCAAAAATAACGTGATCTCATGTGTTTTGCCCATAGTCACCACGCTGGGCAGGCGGGTTGGTGACCGCAGGGTTGGCTTTGTCGCACCGAAGACGCTGCTGCCCTTCTTCGGCCTGTGTATTTGTGGCCATATTCTTTAGTACCGTAGCCACACAGTAGTGTGTTTTTTATTTAAATATATTGAACATTTATTTTATTTATTTTATACTTTATTGTACACCACAAATATATTACAAAAAAATTATAAAGATAGTTACAGACAGTGAAGTACAATGGGCGGACTTATGGCTAATTAGCCATTTCTTCCAGACAACCCAGACATAAAAAGGAAACTTATTATCTAAATTGGGTAGGTGGTGTAGATGTATAATAAACTTACATACAAATGTCTACATTCTAATAAAGTATAAAGTTATATTAATTTATATTCATTTACTAGCGGTGCCCGCGACTTCGTCCGCGTGGAATTGAACAAAAAAATTATTTTTGAGTTCGCAGAGTTATAAAATAAGTAAGTTTCTAAAACAAAAGTAGCCCAAGTTACTCCTTACTATACCGGCTATCTGCCCGTGAAAGTCTCGTCAAAATCGATTCAGCCGTTTTTAGAAATTAGCAAAAACAAACAGACAGACAGACAAAAATTATAAAAAAATGTTATTTTGGTATATGTACCGTGTATATCTATTTTAAAAGCGGTTTTTTTGATAATACAGACAGACACTCCAATTTTATTTATTTGTATAGATATATAGATTAAATTTTTTACTGAAATTTGTTATTGAAAGTACAGTTAAAATATGCGAAACAAGAGAAATTCCCTCACTTAATGTCAAACTAAATCAAAGCATATGCTTAATATTTCATTAATTTGTGTTTTATCTTAACATAATAAATATGTGAAATAGAAGAATATCTGTTGTTTTGTATTTTTTTGGTTACAAAAATGAAAATTTTTTTGCCATTCTAAGTTGGGCAAGACTAAATTAGGCAAATAATTCCCTAAAGGTTACACCGAGAGATCAAAGCGTACTTATAATCGTGTAATTTTTATTCACTATGGAAATTCCCATTTATATTCATCTTATTTTCATTAGTCTATACGGACGCGTTCGAGGCATTTCGCTAAGCAAGCATTAGCTACAAGGACATGACGAGGGTGTGGGTGTATCGTTTCTAATCCACTTATTTAGAATATCCCTCCATTCGAATTAAATTCGGGAAAGTCACTTGGACAGATGGTCTCTACGTACATTGTAAGATTGTCAGAAATACTTTTTCCGATAACTTTTAGACGAAAATACTTCTATCTATTTTTTTCTTTGCATGTACAAAGTTTTCTCCTCAACATTTTCAAGAAAAAAAAAAATAGCAATATGTCCGCCCGACTTGAGAAGTACCTGGACCTTACAGAAGATCGCAGCTAAATAAAGCTGGTTTCAAGCAGTTTATTAGTTGTGTTCCTGTAGTGACTAAGGCGACCAGAGCTCCTGGGGGGGGAGGGGGTAGAGTCGGCAACGCATGTTTACGATAATTCTGGTGTTGCACGCGTGTATAAGCTAAGGCAATCGCTTACTGCTAAGTCGCACGCTTTGTTTGCCGAGGTAGTAAAAAAAAATCTTGATCCAATTTTACTTGCCGTCCCGTAATCTCACAGATCGATTACATCTGGCATTATATAATTGCCGTAGAGAAACGCGACTCAGTTAAATGGTTTGCAAAATCTAAAACAAAATAAAGTCTCGATTTGCACCAAATTAACTATGAAAAAATTCATTGAATGTGCGGCGAGGTGTTCTTTCATAAAGGTCTTTTGACTTGGGCAGATGGAATGAAGGCTTTACATTGCATTACAGGAGGTGAGCTTAGATTGGAAATAGGATGAGTCAATGTTTTAGAATAGGGTCTGATGGAAATCGGTTTGTTTTATATTTTAAGCTTAGAGTGCACCTAATGGTGAAATATGTTGTCCATATAAGTAATGGCTTTAATATATCTTTTTGACACTTGCCATAACATAGTAAAGATAGGATAGGAAAATATGTTCTTCTTATTGTTTTTTTTTTTTTATCTATTGTATTTCATTAATTTTGTTCTCGTAATGTGTATTATTTCTTACAAGAGTCACAGCAGCTTTCTTTTTTTCCAACAGTTTCATCTGTGAATTAAGTACAAGGTATATTACTATTTCCGTATAATATATATATATATATATATATGTATGTATATCTTACAACTTTTTGTCTTTTTCATATTATATTTTTCTTAAATCTCGATAAATTAAGAAGCACGTAAGTTTATAAGCTTGTGATGACCTTAACAACAGCTCACTTCACGCAGCTTAAAGTTTCTCATAGAGTAAACATAGCTCGAGAAAGTCAGTTAAGCCAATCACAGCAAAACAAGGCATAGCTTATAGTTGCTAAACAATCTTTTGCTGTTTTGAATATTTGAAACTATCCAGCTATGCCAAGTAATGGTGCTTACTAAAACTATATTTTATATGTAAGTAAGCTTATTTTTATGATAGAAAACCTATTTAATTTGTTATTGACTTCTGCAAGAGACCAACAAGATGTTGGGTAAAAACATTTTCGGTAACTATAGGACTCAGTCAAATATTTGTTTTTACATAAAAAAAAATATATATATATATAATCTATATATAATAAATATATATGCTATTATAATACAGCGCAAGACTCATAAAAAGTGACCAAGACATATTATATGATTGTCTATATTAATCTCTCTGAAATTTTCAGTCAGTGAAAACATGCTGAGTCTAGTTAATTACAAATATAGGGATATACTAGCTGACCCCGCAATTGCCATATATTTTATTAACTCCCTTTATCCTCCCCCCCCCCCCCTTATAACTTAGGGGTACTAAAAATAGATGTTGGCCGATTCTCAGACCTACCCGATATGTACACAAAATTTCATAAAAATCTGTCCACCCGTTTCGTTATATTAACTAACATTATGACACGAGAATTTCATATACGATGAGATTTAGCGATATTTTATTGAAACCTAATTAAGGTAAGTGAAACAGAACTGTCGTTTGATCTTTCAAATGTCGGATGATATTACTCGTATCTACCAAAAGATAATAGTGCGAACTCTCAAGAAGATGAAAGAAATATTTTAATTTATTTCAGCGTGATATCGCCGGGGGGATATTTGAAATGTTTGTTTTAATATTTAATACAAAAACCGTATACATTTTGTTACTTATTAAGATGATATAAACGTAGCGGTTGGTTTGATGATATTTTAATTTGTTGAAAGATAAATATAATATGGCAAATGTTTGTGTTATGACTGGGATCTGAGTACCAATATATTCTACATATCAGGAAATTTCTTATTAATCTCAAATGTTTCTTATTCCTAATTATTGTTAAGAAAGTTTCCGTAAGTCTTTAAAAATTAAAAAATTATTATTCCATGGTAACATTTGAGTCAGAGCTTTGTCCAAAAATCAAAACTGAATGTCCTATCAAATAACAAGTGCGTCAAAATTCAAAGATGACACATACATATATTTTTTTCATTTTACACAACATTTTTTTTGTGGATTACAATTGTAGATTTTTTTTATTGAACATTTTTATGACCATTTGTTTATACTAACATGAATTAACTTATTGTTGTTGTGAACTAGAGCTATATAAGGCACAAGCCGTCTCAGTAGTACATTTGTATGTATCACGGATGGTAATCGCTTTACGCAAAAATTACCAATTTGTCTGATCCAGACTAGAATAATAAGTAGACTGTAGTTTCAGTGACTATTTAGTGAGAAAAACTTTAATAACAAGATAAGACTTCCTAAATTGCTTTTCCTTCTTCAGGCTTTTAACAGCGCCAAACGAGCACAAATTATTTCGCCGATGTCACGTAGAATGGAGTATACACGAAAGAGAATGATAACACGCCCCTCGTATCTTTCCTACTGTCATATTTCTTACATATAATATTGAACACCCTAAAGGTTTCCCCTGTATTCATATTGATAACAGATTCTTTATATACTACACTTTAAATTTTTTATACAATAACTTTTAAGTCTATGAATAAACTAACTTTGAAAGTTGAGGTTTTTAGAGATATTTTTCTTAACTTACTACAAAAGTTCGAAGAAAGAGCTCTGAAGAGCGAAACTTTTGAAGTGAGTTTTACAAAAAATTTTTATCGTATAAGTATGCACTAATGTATTAATGGATAAGTTATATTGTTCTATATTCTTTTTTAGATTAATTAATAATTTAAGCTGTTTCAATGTTCCTTACATAATTGTTCTTAACATCTAAGTATTTTATTATTATTATTAAATGATCGCATAATCTGGAGCTCATATCTTGCTGTGAATATTAAGCATTTGTGGCGTATCCACACATAAACAAACTTTTTACATCAGCATAAGAATCAAACCTAATTTCATGTTTTTATATTTTTTATAAAAATATTTTTTGATAGTTGTGAAGAATTTGTATTTTGAATTATTCTTCATAATTTATATTTTACAATTTATGAATTCTATTATATATTTTGCTGCATGAACATTGCTTTATTCTTTAACAAAAAGTTTGTTTTTAATAAAAGCGATAAGATCGCTTTTTATCTTGTATTGTATCTTTTTTTATATGTGTCAGTATTTCGGTTACACTAAGAATAAATAAATAAATAAAGTCGGTGAGGATATCGAATATTCTATCAATAATTCTTCGTTAAATAGCTCATTCGCTTAAATTGGCGAGAAAATATAATTAAATTATTGATTAACTGAAAAACCTAAAACAGTTAATGATATTCATATATATAATTCTTATGTAGTGCGCAAATAGATACTTAACAAAAATTTGAGCATTCGTATTTAGTTTTTTTTGGACTGTTTTTTCAAAATATTTCTCGACTGAGCTCTTGGCAAACGACAAGTTTAATATTATTCAAATGAATATTTTAAAATATTTAAAAATGGTTTTGGAGTTTTTAACATAAGAGTTGGTTTTATTCTTATATGCAACGACAAATACAACATAGGTCTCTCCAAGTTTGCACCAAAGATTACTGTTATCCACAATCGTCATCCATCCTCCACTATCAAACATAGACGTGTGTGGTTACGTAAAGTGGCTGCCGGAAACTGAGCTCCGAAAAATTTGGCGCGTACTCCTGAGTTTTACCAACACGCTGGGCACGATGATTGGTGACCGATGTGATTCGAGTTGTACTCGTATTTTTATAATAATTTCTACTGGTATAATCAATATAAGTATTATAATATAGTAAAAGGAAATCCATTTTGGATCATGGATCAAACTTCGTAAGGGAAAACGGAAATAGTTTATCAATCAAATGGACCATAGTAAAAATAAATTAAGCGGCCCTTGTCAGTAATATTAGAATTGTGTACTCAACGCATTTGAAAAAGTAATGCTTGGCCCTTTTCTGCTTTTGTATGACTAAATGGTTGACTGGTATATAAGGTGACAGGTTAACATGCTCTCACAATTTCTTGTTATGACTGTATTATGTACAATGAAGGGTTAAATATTATGAATTTTATTTTTTACTGGAAGGTGGAATTTAACAAAAAACTTATTGTTCAATTCTCAGAGTTATATAACTAAAATAAACAAATTTCTAAAATAAAAGTAGCCTTAACTTTTAACTAACTTTACTGCTTACTACATCGGCTGTCTGCCAGTGAAAGTCCCATCAAAATCTGTCCAGCCGTTTCAGAGATTAGCTGGAACAATCAGACAGACAGACAAAAAGTGTTATTGTGGTATATGTACCGTGTATACACATTACTACCGTGTACGTGTACATATATACATTTAGTAAAACCGGTTATTTTAATATTAGAAACAGATACTCCAATTTTATTTACTTGTATACGTGTGAATACGCCACAAATGCTTAATATTCACATTCTCGGAACGGGTCTTAAATTCCGCACAAAATTTCTGAGCCGTGCAGAAAAATCTGCTATGTCCGTGGTACCAACAGAAGTTGGCACGAAAAACTCGCCTGGGAGTCTGAGGGGTTCCCCATAAACTAACTCCGCTGAGGAGGCCTGCAGATCCTGCTTGAATGCAGATCGTACGCCTAGCAAGACCCAAGGCAGGGACTCTGTCCATCTGTCGTTTGCGTGGCACACTATGGCTGCTTTGAGCTGCCTATGGAAGCGCTCGACTAAGCCATTGCAGGCGGGATGGTAAGCTGTCGTCCTTTTATGCTCAAATCCGGTCAGTTGTGCCAGACATTTAAACAGAGCTGATTCGAATTGAGTGCCTCGGTCTGTAACGATGTCCACCGGACAACCAAACCGAGCTATCCAGGTGGACAGCAATGCCTTTGCAACCGTTTCAGCTGTGATATCGGCAATCGGTGTCACTTCAGGCCATCGCGTAAACCTATCGACAGCTGTCAGGCAGTAGCGATATCCACACGAAGAAGGTAGTGGTCCCACCAAATCGATGTGGATATGCTTAAAACGAGCGCGGGGTAAGTTAAAAGTGCCCAGCGGGGCAGTCACGTGACGGGTGACTTTGGCTCGCTGGCACTGTGTACATGCTCGTGTCCACTCCCTGCAGTCTTTACGGATTCCTGGCCAAACAAAACGCTCAGAAACCAACTTGGCTGAAGCGCTGGCACCAGGGTGGCTCAGGGAATGTAGACTGGTAAAAACCGATCTCCGGTGAATCTTTGGCACGTACGGCCTGGTAATCGGTGTACTGACGTCGTAGTACAGGGATACCGGACTACCAGGTACCTGCAATTTTTGCAGCTGCAGCGAAGAGCCCCCTTGTAAGAGGGTTTGCAACTCAGTATCGGAGGTTTGGCTTTCGGCTAATGACTCGAAGCTCGGTGGCGCTGCCAGTTCATCAATACGTGACAAGGTGTCAGCGACAACATTATCTTTCCCAGATATATGTCGAATGTCCGTAGTGAACTGGGAGATAAAATCCAGGTATCTATATTGCCTTGGCGAACAGTTTGCCTTTCGTTCGTGAAATGCGAAACTGATCGGCTTGTGGTCTGTATAGATAATAAAATGCCTAGCTTCAAGCATATGCCGGAAGTATTTGACGGCTTCATATACGGCCAGCAACTCTCTGTCATACGGCGAATATTTCGTCTGCGAAGGCGTAAGTTTTCGCGAAAAGAATGCCAGAGGTTCCCAAGCACCATCTCTAAATTGCTGTAGTACCGCTCCGATAGCTTTATCGGATGCGTCACTTACTACCGCGAGTTTAGATGAACATTCGGGATGGGCTAGAAGCGCTGCATTAGATAAGCTCTCTTTACAAGCTTTGAAAGCTGCCAAACTGTCACCAGCAAGTGTAACTGGCTGAGAACCCTTAGCTGAACCCGTGAGCAGAGCATGAAGTGGAGCCTGGATCTGAGCGGCTCGTGGCAGGAACCTCCTATAAAAATTTAACATACCCAGGAATCTTCGAAGCTGCCGGATGTTCGTGGGTAGAGGAAAGTCTCTTACTGCCTGCACCTTAGAGTCCAGTGGCTTGCATCCACTCGCAGAAATACGATAACCTAAAAATGTTACCTCCTCTTCGCCGAAAACACACTTTGAAGTATTCACTAACATACCGTATTCCTTGAGCCGTGTAAAGACGGCACGTAAATGCTCCTCGTGCTCACCCTGGCTGCGCGAATAAATGAGGAAATCGTCTAAATATGAATAGACGAAGTCGAGGCCCCTAGTAACTTCATCAACAAAACGCTGAAATGTCTGTCCTGCATTGCGAAGACCGAACGTCATATATGGAAATTCATACAACCCGAATGGGGTTGTAATAGCGGTCTTCGGAATGTCATCCGGACTGACCGGTATCTGGTTGTATGCCTTCTCCAAATCCAAGGTACTAAAAACTTTACAGCCTGCAACATTGTGGGTAAAGTCATGAATGTGCCTAATCGGATACCGGTCAGGTATGGTACGGGCATTCAATTTGCGATAATCACCGCATGGTCTCCAGCCGTTATTTTTCTTCGGCGCCAAATGAAGGGGTGATGACCAAGGACTCTCCGAGGGCCTAGCTATACCACTAGCTAGCATGGCATCGAACTCTCTTTTGGCGATTTTTAATTTGTCTGGGGCTAAGCGACGGGGGGGTGTAGCAACTGGCGGCCCTGGTGTGGTGCGGATGTGGTGTATTGTGTTGTGTGGTGTAATATGA
Organism: Melitaea cinxia; assembly: GCF_905220565.1. Lineage (NCBI taxonomy): Eukaryota > Metazoa > Arthropoda > Insecta > Lepidoptera > Nymphalidae > Melitaea > Melitaea cinxia. The sequence goes on from NC_059401.1 coordinate 17,245,406, forward strand.
TGCTTACCAGCTGGTCGCGTTATCTCTGGGAATTCGTCAAGTATCTTATGATAACGAGTCTCACCAGTCACGACCTTCACTGACGATACATCTTTACATTTAGCAATAGTGGCTATAGCTGAAACAGATGTCAAATTATCTATAAGTCGCTTATTGCGACAATCTACAATAAGACCATAGAAGTTTAAAAAATCAACGCCAATAATTGGCTTTGTAACATCAGCTACTACAAAACGCCAAGAAAAATTTCTACGTAAGCTTAGGTCTAAATTTAAAGTTATGTAGCCATATGTAGCAATATTAGAGCCATTTGCTGCACACAAGGTATAAGATGTCCGGGCACGGCGCTCTCGAAGCGTCGACCGCGGGTAGACACAGAGGTCGCTACCGGTGTCGACCAGAAACTGCATCTTGGAGGCGCGGTCGGTGACGAATAGGCGGCCAGTTGAAGACGTGGAAGGGCAATCGTCAGCCGCCATTATCGACTGCCCTTGGGGTTTCCCGGCTTGTAGTCGCATGGTCGAATGCAGTCATGGGCCTTTTCACCAAATTTACTGTGGTACCAACAAAATGGGTGCTTCCTGTAGTTGGAGTCTGATCGCTGTCTAGAACGGCTACGGTTTCGCCTGGAGCCCCTACTGTTACGCTGCGGCTTCCTACTTCTCTCTGATGTCATCTGCTGGAACTGCTTCCTAAGTTCTGCGACTTCTCTAGTAAGGTCAGTAATAACAGAACTAGGAATGCCCTCTGCAACGGCTGCAACCCTCGGAACTGACGAAGCAAGCTCGTTCACACGGTCAGCTAAGTCTGACAAATCTTCCAGTGACGTTCTAGCTGGTTGACCTGCGAGAACTGTTTGAACGCCGTGAGGCAGGCGACTTATCCAAATAGTCTGAAGTAGGTCGTCTGGGACGTTAGGGCCTGCTAGGTCACGCAGGTGTTGCAGGAACTGTGACGGCTTACGGTCCCCGAGCTCTTCATGCATTAGGAGCTGCTTCATCTTTTTTTCGTTGGATGCGCACAGTCTCTTTATAAGTTCGCACTTTAGCTTTTCGTATTTATCTGTCGCCGGTGGCTTGATAATGATATCTTTCACCTCCCTCGAATATTGGTTGTCGAGGTGGCCAATAACGTAATTAAATTTGGTCAGATCATTTGTTATACCGGAAATGGCAAATTGACCTTCGACCTGAGCAAACCAGATCTCCGGCTCTTCAGCCCAGAATGGTGGCACTCGTACTCCTACTTTAAAAACATCGATAGGTGTTTTCGATGCTTGCCCATCACTACGGCCGGGTGTCGACTCGCTTGCGTCACTGAATTCGTCCTTCATGTTCGTATTAGGGGTCACCAGTGTAGTAGGATAATTATAATATATAGTTCTTAAATGCACTCACCGGATAATTTAGCACAATTTAAATTTAGTTCATTGGGTAACACATCACTACAAATATACGAACACAGAAGGTGCACGGACGAAAGTACCACACACAGATAAGGTTAGCAATTTTATTATAACTAGTAAGCCAACAAAATATAAGATAAACGAAAGCAAAAGATTTTTACATAGGCAAAAGCATAAGCGTCTCGCGTCAGCGAAGGATCGTGACTGGTGGGCGCGGGCGGCCGGCGCATACGCAATACTCGGGCCGGCCAAACCGGTTTTTAAAGTAGTGCAGAGCGTGAAGGCTGTCGATACCCAATTCATCGATAGATCGATAGGATATCGATATAAGTACAAAAAAAGTTGTAAATGTATATACTATATAATTATATATATGCATATATATATTTATAATATTTAATAATGTAATGTGTAGGAGGATGCCTACAGAGTTTTTGTCATAGCTAGAACGACATTCTAAAGCAAGAAATCATTTCAAAATTAAACCAATTTATCTGATTTTTTTTTCAATTCTCACTCTTTTTATGTATAACATTTTCTTTTATCATCATCATCATCATCATCATCATTCCAGCCTATTGCAGTTCACTGCTGGACATAAGCCTCCACAAGTTCGCGCCAAAAATGCGTGAACTCATGTGTTTTGCCCTTTTATATCGTATAATAATAGATACATATTGCAATTTAGCTGCGGCTTTTTCTGCGAGGATGACGACTTGTGAAGTAAAATGTAGACGTATATTAAAATAAACGGCTTGAATTATAAATGACGTAAAATTTTATTAAACTGTAATTTTACCCGTGAATTTTGCTATACGTCATTAATTAAGGTAAAACGTAATTGTGAAATAAAACACGTGATAGACAAAATTGGCAAGTTATAATATTATACAGAATTTAATTATATTAACACTTTCATTTTAACGGTATTTATTACTTTAAATAGACGATTATTATTTTATGATTACAGTTTTAGTGAGGGACAGCCGCTGTTACTTAGCTTCGTTAAAAGTCGAAGCAGCCGGATTTGAGAACTTGTCTTAAAGAAGATTGTAGTAAAAAAATAGTGTGCTCAAGTAAGATTGTGTTCCCGTGGTGGGAGAGGTAACCAGAGCTAGGGATGGAGGGTTGGCAACGCATTTGCAAAACTGCTATTGTCACAGGCATCCTTACGTTACGGTATCTGCTTACCGTTTGCTTGTTTGTCACCCTAGTAGATAAAAAAAATATGAAAATTTCAATACATTATAATAGTAAGCCCTGTTGTTTGAAAATTTAAGTGTCAACAGTGACCATAAAAGCTTTAAAACTTATATTGATTTGAGAACGGATATTTAATCCATGTTTCAGTTGGAAAACTAAAATAAATCTGTCCGGGCCCCTTTTGCGTGTTCGAGCAATCGAATAAAACATTAAGATATCACGGAGGTCGGAGGGTTAGGGCGCCGTTAATCAAAGAGGGATGGTGCCTGACATCGGGTATCGATCGAGCTTCCCTCCGAGCCTCATTTGCAACAGTCGAACATTCACAATCGGAAACTCGAGAAAGAATTAAGTTTACAATTTGAGCTTCTTTTTCTTTATTATTAACTCAATTTTTTTTATTAACAGCCTTCAGATTTTGAAGGAGAAAGTTATGTGATAAATTTTATGTTTCTCGTGTAGCGTTACGGATCAATTATGTTCATCACAGTCATCACAGCAGCTTTTCGCAGTCCACTATTGGACATAGGCCTCCACAAGTTCACGCTAAAAATGGCGTGAACTCATGTGTTTTGCCCATAGTTACCACGCTGGGCAAGCGGGTTGGTGACAGCAGGGCTGGCTTTGTCGCACCGAAAACGCTGCTGCCCGTATTTGGCCTGTGTATTTCAAAGCCAGCAGTTTGATGGTTATCCCGTCATCGGTCGGTATGTTACCATAATTTAAATATAAAAGATTTGTCCCTTTTGTCTTTGGAGTATTTGATCCAGTATCATGCCTGTACTTTCTTTTTGCTTTTATCGTGATGTCTTTCCTTGAGATAATTTAATGAATATTTTTAGTGTTTTGAGTTAAAATCGTTTCATGACTCAATTTCAAGTATAAACTAATAGAATCGAAATGAATTGCCCTTTATTTTTCATTTTTTTTTCATTTTTTCCATTATACATTATAAGTTCAAAGTGTATATTATGACAAAGAATTTAACTTTAAAAGTCGCTGTTGTATATTCTAAGCGCTCCTTCAGTTATAATATAAGCGCTTTGAAAACTTAAGTATGTCTCCTCAGTATCTAAAGAGGAGAACTCGTCGTGAAGTTGTTGTTATTAAGATGATATTGAAATTAGTTTCAATGGTTGTAACTTTGTAGAAGTTCGTTTTTGTTCAAAAGCTTGACAGGAATATTTGCTTCTTGACTTCAAGCTGCTGCAGAACACTGTATTAGTATAGTCTTTGTTTTTGAACTGAAATTAAACAGCCCGCGGTCGTTCCGTGACTCTTCACAAGCTCTCAGTTGCACGCCTCATGAGCAGGTATTTGTAATCGAAATATATTTGCTGCAAGCGTGTAATGAATCTTGAACCGTCGTCGGTGTAGATTCAAATTTTAAACAGTATTGATACTTGAATTTTAATATTATGTTTACTCCTGAACACGAAGTCACGCGTCCTGCACGTGTACGAGGGGGAAAGAAACTTTTCACACGTCCATTATTAAAATGGAACCAACAAATATAAGCAACAATAATGAAAATTTGAATGAGACTCCATAATTATGTAACATTTCCTCAGAATATGTTCTATTATACAGAAGATTCAAGGAGTCAGCATGTCTTCGCAAAATTAAGCAGTCAAAGCTGTCAATTAGTCAATGTTATGGAAATCAATATATGAAGAAAAATATCACGTACAAAAATGTATGTACATTATAATATATTGAAAAAATTATCAAATATATTAGCATCGTTCTGCAGTCGGATAAAAACACGTTAACGAAGTCTTAAAACAAACATGCTATACGTAATAATAAGTAAATGATGTATTGTCTGTTTGTAATATTCAAATAACAGCTTTTTACTAAATGCATATGGATGTCAACACGGTACATATACCTACCGAAATAAATTTTTTTTACAATTTTTGGGTGTCTGTCTGTCTGTTTGTTCCGGCTAATCTCTGAAACAGCTGGACTGATTTTGACGGCACTTCCACTGGCAGATAGCTGATGTAATAAGGAGTAAGTTGCACTACTTTTATTTTAGAAATTTATTTATTTCATAGCTCTGTAAACTGAACAATAACTTTTTTGTTAAATTCCACGCGGAAGAAATCGCGGGCACAGCTGGTAAGTAAATAAAAATACAAACAAGGAATCAATAAATTTAGGTTTGTGAATACATGAGTCACACCACATACATCAAACAAATATGTATATTGGCATGTTCTCGATATAATTACCGGATGATAATATACAATAACAGCATCGCTTTCATCTTATTCCTTTGATTTGTACGAATGGGGAGATGGGCTACGTTTAGCATAGAGTCAATTTTATTAGTTCTACACAAAAAATAAACTATCGAGGGCGGTTTACGCGAAGTCACTGTGAGACGATGCATTGTGATGCGAGCTTTCGTTTATATTTTTAATTTAAAATGAAAAAATAACGCAAAAAATCAATAATTTTATTTTTTATTTTTTACCACGTTGGTCGCTAGATGGTACAAATTAAAAATATAAATAGCCTGTTACTTTTACTTGTATTTTCTTTTGTCTGTAATGTATTCTTACGGATTAGCTGGGAACTCACCCAGAGAATGAAAGATAATGAATGACAGAAAGAAACGGTAATAAGAATGAAAGTACGACACGCAAAATTCATAGGACAAAATTCATAAGACTTGATGCGGTAGCAAAGCTTCCATCCAAACTTGTGATTCGAAGGTTACAGTATACAATAAAGATATACATTACCCGTTCTAACAACTGTGAAATGAATAGTGTTGAAGTATTCGATAATGTTTCGGTGAATTTTAAATTTTATACTCAATTTTCTTAATTTAACACTCAATGAGAATTTTTTTACAAATTATGGACGACGCGTTGGCGCAGCGGTCACAGCACTGGCAAGCGGTCGCGACATCCCGGTTTTCCTCAATCGATCGTCGGTCCAGCTACCCGGATGTATATATTAAAAACTTGAAACACCAATGTATCGTTCGCGATTAAAATTGGTATGCACGTGGAAAAAAGATGGTTACAACCATCTAGCGTGTTTTTTTTTAAGGCCTATTTCTTAATACTTTTGTTATGTTGACTGGTAGCGATTAGATCAAATTTGACTGAAAGCCCTTGAAAATAAAAGAAAGATTGTAAGTATTAATCTGTTTCTAGTGATAATTTTTAAGTGATTCAAATGAGTACTTTTAAACGTTCTATATTAACGATCATGTTGACGTTAAGATACTTGAACAAATTTAAAAAAAAATAACGTAATGGCGTAATACTTCTTGTCTAATTAAATGGTTTTGAATATAACTGTCTATTTAATCTATAATATAAGTTAAGTAAGACAAACGTACAATATGCTTGTTCATGCAGTTACTGATTTTTCAACTTCACTGAATAACAAAGGTGAAATTTTTGAATTGTTTGATTAAAATTTTCATTATTCAATTAGCCTTCATTCGAATTGAAAGAGAGTAGCGAGCCGTTTATATTGTATTAACAACCTTACGTACCTACTTCTGGCGATAAGGTTAATTTGAAGTCATAATTAATTTTGAATAATTATAACCATTGCCCTGCGGTCACCAACCCGCCTGCCCAGCGTGGTGACCATGGGCAACACACATAAATTCACGCCATTTTTGGCGCGAACTTGTGGAGGGCTATGTCCAGCAGTGGACTGCAATAAGCTGTAGTGATGAGTGATGATAATCATTCAAACAGATAATTATTGTCCAAGACATTTCGACTCTCTATAGATATGTTAAAAGTATCGATATAGCACCCATCACTAGTGCAGACATTAGTTCCTCGGTTTTAACGGAAAATAGTCAAGTGGTGGGACGCTTAAATAAACAAACGAGTACGCGACTCAGGATAACTTCCCTTTGTGCTGAGCTGTCACATTGAGTATTGACCTACCTTACAACGAACAATGCTCAAAGAAAAAATAAGGTTAGCCTCGCTTTTAAATTGTTGTGATTTAAATACAAATTTTATGAGTTCGGAAACTTGATGTTCTTCTAAATATTTATTTATTGTTTATTTACACTTTCGCACATCAATACAAGGTTTTGAAAATATGACAAATTATATAAGAAAATAAAAATTGTATCAGTTGCAACAGGCGGCCCTATCGCTAATACAGCGATCTCTTCCAGCCAACCTTTAGGCAGATTACTAGCACAGGGAATGTGGGATCGAACGCAAATATTTTTTGTAATAGGAATATAAACATATACTGATACATACATACATATACACTATATACATATATATCTACAAAAAACTTCATAAATTTTAAACGAAAGATAAAAAAATACATCATAGCATAACGTACTGAATATGAAAATAATAGATTAGCTGGTAGAATTTTCTAACAAATCGGCGAGGAAACATTTAATCAAATATTTATAATAACGACTGGAATGTAATTATCATATGCTCATCGAGATACTGTTGTGAGTTTACCGTTGACAAACACCCAAAACAAGAATAAATTATTGTACGAATAGTGGTCCGAACTGCAATCGAACTTACGATCACTGACTTCGAGGAACTTTAAACATCATTATAGCAACAATCGAACAGACGTACGCTATAAAAATATAACGCGTGGAATCAATACTGTCATCCGATAAAATATATATATATTTTTTTTCAAATAAAACTGCGCTTAAAAAGCCGTAATATAAGAATGAATATATAAAATCCTAACGAGCATTGTTAAATAAGTTACCGTAAATTCAAAACGAAAATCCAGTATCATTAAAAACGAAAAAAAAATACCTAAAGGGTAACATAACGAATGAAATAAATCTAAAGAAATTTTTTCAAAGGATTATATGAAAGGGTACTTTTTGGCATTGGGAAGAACGCGGTATTGTTCTGGAGATAAGCCACACACAAAGTCAAGTCAATAGAATAGATAAAAAAAGGGAAAAGGGAAAGCCTTTGTTCTCTAGGTGACGTTGAAAGGTGAAGATTCGTAGTAAATGTACAGCTTTGAATAGATTCTGAACGAGAAACAGAAAACTACAATGTATAAACATATACAAACGAAAAGATATCTTTATTACAAGATAAAACTTATTTTACGAGTATTTAGCCAATTTCCTCTACCTTAAGCTACCTGGAAGGAAATGCATTAGGAATAAGGTCGCCTCTATATTTCTTATGTGTCTAAACTTAGAAGGTTTTTTTGGGAGGATGTGGAAGACCGCATTCGCATTCAGCCTGTAACATCTCACTGCTGGGCCTCTTCCTCCATCTAGGAGGAGGATTGGAGCTTAATCCACCACGCTACCACGATATGTTACCTTATATGAGTAACGATCGCTATCAGGTAATTATGATAACAACCGGGACCGACGGCTTAACGTGCCATTACTCACACTGTGGGTGCAGCGGTGTGTGTAGTCGCCTAAAACATCAATGGTTTGCGGTATCTATTCCCGCTCGGGATGGATATTTATATGAGTACAAATATTTCTTTATTGTGGGTCTCCCCGATAATAATTAAATAGTCATACAACACAAGGCTACGCCGAACTTCGTAAACATAGTTAACACTCAAAACATTAAGTTAAAGATTAAAGTACACACATGCTTTGTGTTACATTACACCTACTCTCTCGCCACCGTCGCACCTGATGCTAACATTAAATGAGCGTTTGACGTGGCTTTCAACCACATCATATTAATTGCCCTGTGGGTTTCTCCTTGGGTGTAAGTTTATGTCAAAATAGGTGACAAATAAAATACACAAATAGACTTAATGTAACTTATATATATTTATGTTTATGTATGTATATGGATTGATTATATTATATTATTATATATTATCATGTTGCACAAGTCTGTTACATTGCAAGCCTCTTCCTGGTGGGTATTCGGAAGAGATCACTATCTAGTAATAAGACCGCCCGATGCATACTATGTAATTTTTTTTAATCGTTCTATTTATATAATTGTATGTATGTTTACTATGTTTTATATTACTGTGAGCAATAACGTTATTTATTAGTAGTATTAATATTTAAAATATGTAAAGCTAAGTTGTCTAGCTACAGTGCTTCACCTGAATATTATATAGAAATACATCATTGCAACGAAAGTGAATACTTGTTTAACGTATCATTACGTTTGTGTAAGTTAAGATTAAAACATTATGATGTATAATAATCATTTTGAAGCACTTATTTGGGAACTTAGCAAGAAGCGCGGGCCGTATTAGCAACGCAACATAGTGGCGTAGCGTAGTGACGAACGAGTAGCGTTCTATAATTCAATATTAATTTTTGGCATTATTTATACGAATTTTACTCATTTAATAAAACACTTTTTTCGGATTTTATCGCGGTTTATTGTTAACTTTTGATTCCCGACGTTTCGGATACTTTACAGCAACCATGGTCACGGGAGGACTGAGGAGTCCTCCCGTGACCATGGTTGCTGTAAAGTATCGAAAAAAGTGTTTTATTAAATTATTTATACGTTTAAAAGAAATATATAAGCATCTAATTTACGTAGCACCATCGACTGAGCGATGGCTATACCATTATTGCAACTACTAAAATTTTAGCTGGCACATTCTCCCGGACGCTACGGTTGATGTTTGTACTTTGGAACTGGGCTTTGAGTACCTGCTAGGAAGAAACTTGTTATACCCTTTATATTAAGAAACAGTAAACTAAAATCAAGTAATTCCACAAATTTCCAAAATCATATTAGTTTTAAAAGTTTACTCTTTTAGCAGATTATATGAATTGCAAAAAAGTTGATTATGTAAAGCCGTCCCACAACAATCGCCCTGAAGAAGCTGTACTTAGGGAAATTTAAGATAATCGCGGGCGGAGGCTAAGTGTACGCAAAACTTATCGCCCGCTTAAATCTGTAGTGTTATTTTTCTTATTCTAAGTCTATGTGGAGACGATGTTTTTAGTTTTAACCGACTTCTAAAAAAGGAGAAGGTGACATACATCACATTTTTACTGCACCGGCTTTCAAAAATGTATCTTCATCTTTATATCTTTTATATTTTATTGGGAAGAAATTTTACAGATAAAATAATTCTTAAACTTACACAATCAAACGACATTATCGATGGAATACGCTAAAACGATTATCCGTATCAAAACTTTTCCGAAATACTTTCTTTTTAAAATAGAATATCAAACTTCTAATCGGTGACCCACATCAAGCGATCGAAGTTCGACGCTTGGAGAGATTGGGCTCTATACTAAACGTAGACTTATATCGGATTTGACTGACGAATTATTTTCGGCCAAAACTAGTAATCAGTAAATAAATATTCAGTTCGTAATTTATTTTTGAATAAACAGACTTCAATTTTGTTAATTGTAATTATTGTAATTTTGTTAATTGTAACGCCGGTTTTTTCGATGCCACCGAGCTTCGGAAAGCACGTTAAGCCGTTAGTTCCGGTTGTTATCGTAAATACCTGATAGCGATCGTTACTCATAGTACGGAACATTTTCGGCAATCTTAATCGATAATGACATTCTAAATTGTTTTCTTATTATTTACACATGGTCTTTAAAATGATATTGAATCAATATTTTCGGGGCAACAACTTGCTTCACGTAAGCTGGTTTTAACGAGAGGCATATTTAAGTCGAACGCTTCAAATTATTTCAAGAACGAAAAATTCAGTATCAAGAGGGTTTCTTCAAGTGTGGAGGAATTTGCAAACAAGCTTCTTTTTAATATTTTAAATTTAGAACGGACTCTAAGGTGAACCCTAAAGCGAACTTAAAATCAACAAAATTATAACTTTTTAACCAACTTTTAAAAAAAGAGGAGGTTACCCAATTCGACCGCATACATATATATATTTACTAGCTGACTCGGCAAACGTTGTCTTGCCGCTAAACGCTATTTAAAAATAGGGGTTGGTGGTAGAAGGGTGAAAATTTACGATTGTATGTATTTTTCTAAAAATTAAAAAAAAAATAGAGGTGGACTACCCTTAAAATTAAGGGGGATGAAAAATAGATGTTGTTCGATTCTCAGACCTACTCAATATGCACACAAAATTTCATGAGAATCGGTCAAGCCGTTTCGGAGGAGTTTAACTACAAACACCGCGACACGAGAATTTTATATATTAGATGTATGTTCGGGGATAACTTCGTCGTTTATGAACCGATTTTGATTATTCTTTTTTGTTGGAAAGGTGATATCCCGAATGTGGTATCATGATAAGGTAACCAGGATTTGATGATAGAATCCAAGAGAAATCGAGGGAAACCCTCAAAAATCGTAGTGACGACTAATACGTTTGTTAATGTTTTTCATCTACTCACTTTGTATTACTTTTCGATGTAATTGAAGTCGGTTATTTTCATTTGCGAGCAACCACAATTATTCTTACCATTTTAGAATATTAAAGATATTTAACAGTTTCACTACAAAACGTACAAAACATGACATGACACAGTACTGCATGCATTTTAATTTCAACTTATTCTGAGCTGATCAGAAATTATTAGAGGCATCACTAAAACTGAACGAGTATTATTTCTATGAGAATTAATGACTTATATAACTGAGCTTCAGCCTTGATTCTACTAATCCTACTAATATTATAAATGAAAAAGTTTGTGAGCGCAAAAAATACTAGACCTATTTTAAAGAAACTTCGTACATAGCTGGAGATCTAGAATAATAATTAATTTTTATCCCGACGTTCCCAAGGGATCGATAATGACGTGGGTGAAACCGCGTGGCGCAGCTCGCTAACTTATGTATTTATATCCACAAGCGTTTTTGAAAGTACTTGAATAAATTAAAAAATATATATGAGTTGAATTAATGAAATTATGAATAAAATAAGAATAGTTGTAGTCCAGCACCAAGAAAGCTCTATGTGATTACTTTTATAGCAGCTTTAATAACAATTCCAGTGATATTACTACATTCAAGCTTTTTAAGCTCTGTCACACGTGAAAAAAAACCTTAAAAAATGCTACACAATAATAAGCTCTTCTACTATTTTTATTATTTGACTCAATTATTTGACGACGAGTTGGCGCAGCGGTCACAGTACTGACTGTTGCGTTGACGGTCGCTGGTTCGATCCCCGCTCACGATATTTGTATTGGCCATATTTGTCGTGGTCTGGGCGTTTGTGCTTGTGTATTGTGTGTGTTTCCGGACCCCCGACACAGGAGAAAATACTACTGTGAGCTGTTGAGTGGGAAGCGTTCATTTAAACTTCTATTTCAAGAAGTTAGTTTATAAGAAATATTATTAAAAAAAACAAGTCGATTATGTGACATACAATAAATCTTTATAAATATTTTATTATGTACTACAAGAAAATTTTAATAACGCTCCCGAGTGATACATCGGGTACGTCCTAAGTCAACACGCAAAAACATTATTCCGAGAATTTAGGAAACCTTAAGAGGATAGCTTGAGATTGAAAGCCAGGATGTTTGTGTTTGATAGTAAACTAATAACTTGCCCTGAATTTTCTAGAGGATTTTTTTATATACGTATACATAATTATATTTACACATATACATATGGTCGACAGTTCCTAAGGTAAGTAAATGCCTGTGCTTAATGTTCGGTAGTAGATAAGTGACTTACAAATTAAAATGTTTATATATATTATACTAGCTGACCCCGCAAACATTGTTTTGCCATTGTTATTAACCCTCTTAATCCCCCCCACCCTTTATAACTTAGGGGTATGAGATGTTGGCCGATTCTCAGACCTACGCGATATGCACACAAAATTTCATAAAAATCGATCCACCCGTTTCGGAGGAGTTTTTTAACTAACATTGTGACACGAGAATTTGATATATAGATATGCCCATGGCACAGTTTTTAGTGACGATTTCCGTCTCGAGTCTATTTATTTTATTTATTTATTTATTTTTATTTGGGAAACAAACAGTAAAATATAACACAAAGTAAAAAAAAACATCAACAAGATAGTGCATATACCAGTTAAGTTTCCACTAACAACTAACACAGTAAGCAGAGCGCAAAAAAATTTATAATTAGAAATAAAATATCTAAAACAAGAAATAAAATACAAATACAAAATCAATAAAATACAAATACAAAATCAAGGTGTGATATATGTATTCATTTTTGTATTAAATGTATTTAAAAAAATTATGTGCCTATATCCGCCAACTGTTACCTATAATATAAGCATGAATTCTCCATGAATTTTCTTTTATCTTTATTTTGAACCTTCATGTCTTCTGTCATTACTGTCTGATTAACCGCCTTTGGTGTAAAATTTCAATTTTTTCGTTGATCCTCAACGCACGTATTTGATGTAAACGGATGAACCATATCCAAATTTATGGTAACGTTAAACATTTTACAAATTTCCGTGTAGCCGATAAGGCGTAATTTAGTAGAAATAAAATTAAAAAAGCATTATCTTTCCTTATCATAATTCTTACTATATAGGTATAATATATTGATATTTATAATTATATATTATTATTTTGTGTGTCAGCGTTATTTTTTTCTGTATGTGTATATATTAATATACAATATGTATAGGTTTGCGCGTGTGTATGTATGTATATGTCTTTATATATATATATATATATATATATATATATATATATATATATATATATATATATATATATATATATATATATGTGTGTGTGTGTGTGTGTTTACGTGTATATGTATATATATTTTATAGTTTAATTTTTTCTTATTGTACGTCCACCTACTTTTATTTCTGTCTGTAACTGTTCCTTTTTGGGTGTGCTGGAAGAAATCTCTTATAGGGATAAGCACACCCATTATACGTGAGTCTCCATGACAAATACATTATGTATATAATTTTGTACATATAAAATTGTTAACTAAAAAGTAGTAAGATTTTATCATTTCACTGCAGGACATGAACGAAGTCAAAGATCAGAAGCGCAAAAGCCCATTCTATATGAGGTAAACTGAGCAGTTGTAACTACGTTCTAGTTCACCCTTCATTAGAGAAGTTTTGAATACTAGACAAAAGTGTGAAACTGTTTCTCTGGGATACTATGATCAGATCCTGGTTTCCTTATCATGGATACCATACCCATAGGATATCTCCTTTTCATCGAAAAATAATCTGCTAAATCGGTTCATAAGTGATGAAGTTATCCGCGAATACACATAAAAATAAATAAATATATATACGGTCGAAAAGAGAAACCTACTTTTTTGTAATCGCTCAAAAAGAACTTTCTATATTCATATAATAGTGATGAAAATATGAAAGTTTAGGTACAACTATTGTCTTGTCTAATTAAATTTAATATAACTTACAGTGCAAAAGCGACTTCATTACAATTCAACAATAATTTTTCAAAAGATAATTTTATCAAGGACTTAGACTACGTCCTTATTGTGCTTCAGACGTCTGTTTCTTGCCTCATTGTTTTTGAAGTTATGAAATTTTCAATTCAAAATACTTGGAGTCTTGTTTGAATTCGTTAGAAACAATTTGACTTATGGTATTTAAATTCAAAGTTTTCTATTTATTTCTTTGATTGACATTTTTGAAGTAAAACTTTTTAGACTCTTTGTAATTTGAAACGAAAAATGTATCGCGATAAAGAAATACTAATTGTGTTTGCTCGCAAACGAAAAAAAAACAACTTCAATTACATCGACAAGTAATACAACGTAGATCGACCACCCAGTAAAAAGTTATGCGGATTTTCGAGAGTTTCCCCTCGATTTGTCTGGGATCCCATCATCAAATCCTGGTTTCCTTATCATTGTACTAAACTAGGGATATCTCCTTTCCAACAAAAAAAGAATTATCAAAATCGGTACATCCAGTAAAAAGTTATGCGGTATAATACAACGCAGGTCGACGAAAAAAGCGTCAAGTAAAAACGCATTATTAGATATAACTCAGAAAGTAGTTGTTAGATCTCAAATAAATTTAAATGGGACCAAATGACACATACCACCTTTCGATTAAAAAAATAATGGTCGCAATCGGTCCACCCAGTCAAAAGTTCTGAAGTAACATACATTAAAAAAAAAAATACAGTCGAATTGAGAACCTCCTCCTTTTTTGGAAGTCGGTTAAAAAGAAACACTTCGATGTAAGAGAATGAGACAGAATACATTACCGCTCAAAAGCGACGCGTTTTGCACGGCGCTTACGACCTTTTTCACGAGACCGTCATCATCGTCAATAGAGCAAATTCACAACGGCCTACCTTCCTACGACTTTTCGGATGTATTGTTTTTGTTTATCAAGATGATGTTCATTTTATTTGAGAAACGAATTTTAATTTTTGTTTGCTTTATAAATTACCGTAGTACGCTCGCGGTTTTATGCGCCATTTCGTGCTTCGGGTATCGCTACGTGAATGCATATTTTACTGGTAAGGCTTAATGAAAAATTTTGGACTTTGCTATAAAGAATTTGAATGATAATCAGTTATGTTTTTACTGAGCATATTTATTATACTACCTACACTATTGCAAAACAATATTCCTTTCACCAGAATTTTGTTTAGAAGAAATTGTGTTTCAGCAATATGACCACCTTGTTTTACTATATATAATTGTAACTGCTTGTATTTTTATTTAGTTCTTTATTTTTAACCGATATCCAAAAAAGGAAGAGGTTCTCAATTCGATTGTATTTTTTTTAATCTAAGAAAAAGAAGAAAGAAAAGGTCTAAGAAAAACATTAATACCATATCAAATGTCAAATAAACGAATCAAATAACGCCATCTTTGCCATCATAGACGTTACGAGAAACGTAACAAGGTCATTCGTTCAATAGATTTTACTCATATGACAGATCATTGACAGACTCCTGATAACAGGAACTCATTATGCAACATATAATTATATTCTATTCGCTTTAAGGAAATAGTGACTCATCGCTATTACTCAGTTTAACGGCTTACTTCAAGTGATCAATTTTTACATGGCATTATTTTTTTATTGAGGTTCCGACACAGCAGGATAAATGTTGCTCAAAATATGTAGTGTCCCGACTAGGGGAGTACCTCAATCTTACAGAAAACTACAGCTAAATACACATGGGTCATTTATAAACGTTTCAAAATGTATATCTGAGAAAATAAAATATAACATCTACAATTCTTTAGTACAATCGCATTTATTGTATTTAATAGAAATATGGGGTAACACTGGCAAAAAAAAACTACAAGAACTTCAAAGAAAACAAAATAAAAGAATAAAAATACTTTTTCGATATCCATTTTTGACACCAACAACTACACTTTATAAAGAAACAAATGTTATGAACCTACGACAACTTTATGTGTATAATTCTTGTATTTTTGTAAAAAAAAAAAATATTAAAAATCTATTCATATCATTCTAATTTGATATTTATAAAACAAAGCAGTAAACGTAGCACCCGTAGACCAAGTTTACTAGTTGTCCCAAAAATAAGAACCAAATATGCAAAAAAAAAATTACTTTCGATGGAGCGCAGTCAACTTTATAACAAATTACCATCCCATATAAAAAATGTAAGCTCAGTTAATGGATTTAAGTCTCAACTATCAAAATATATTTTAGAGAATACCCACTTTTATAGTGATTAAAATATATAAAACGCCTTAATTATACTCTATTCCGTTAACTAAGTACCTACTTATACGGCGGATGTTTGTATCATTACATTTATTATGTTGTTCTCATGTAAGTGAATTTTAATTTTAAGAATAAATTCTTGAAACCTAAATAACCCTGTTCTCAAGTGATATTGTATTATTTTGGTAAGTAAGGTAGTCAGGGCTCTCGAAAGATTGTTAAGGGTAGGATCGGTAAAGCGCTTACTATGTTCTTGATCATACATGCTTTAGTATCCGTTTATCGTTAGGTAGCGTATCTTAGTACTAAAGAATTGACAGCGATGGGTCACTATTTCTTTAACGCGAATAGATCACAATTAAACTTAAGCCGCGTATGTCAAGCGCCGTTATTTGGTTTGGTGATATTTCACGGTTTTTATTGGCAACCATTTCCAGACACAAAAACTTTCAGGTGGGAAGTACGCATGTCTGCTATCTTAGTACCAAAAAATTGACAGCGATGAATCATTATTTCTTTAACGCGAATAGATCATAGTTCAACTTAAGCCGTGTCTGTCAAGCGCCACTAATTGGTTCGGTGATATTTTACGGCTTTTATTGGCAACCATTTCGACACACAGAAAATTTCACTTCAATAAAACCTCGTTTAAATATCGGAAGAATTTTATTGTGGCTGTTAAATTTTATTTCTCGTATCGAGTAGTCTTTAATGGAGATCAAAATTTTTTTAATGGTATAATTACGTTGAAAAGTTTGTTCATCTTGAGCCGAATGTAGAGTTATTACAATCTGTTTGTTAGGAATCTAGTTGTGTATCTCGGTTTTATCTTCTTAATCTAAATACAAATTTCTTCCTATAAATATTATCGTTGATCGCAGTCATCTTTTCTTAATATAAGCAGTTTAATGCGTTTTTTTTTTTGGAAACAGTTGCCTCATTATTTTTCACTGCCTTCTTTTTTGAAGTCAATCGCCTCAATTCGCCTGTATTTTTATGTATGTTACGTCATAAATTTTTACTGGGTAGATCGTTTTCGATGGTCGTTTTTTATCAAAAGGTGGTGCTTGTCAAAAGGTCTCATTTAAATTTGACTGAGATTTCACGAATTTTTTTTGAGTCATGTGTATTAGTTTTATTTATTTGACAATTGTTTTGTCTATCTACGTTTTATCCCTGGTCAATGTGATTGCAGTCGGTTTTTTTCGTTTGCAAGCAAAGACAATTATTTTATAAATAATACATATATAAATAAATATTTGTATATATAAGACAACTTTTTCGGATTTTATCGCGGTTTATTAAGTTTTTTAGATGCCCGATGATTCCGATACTTTACAGCAACCATGGTCACTAAAAAAGTTAATAAGCCGCGATAATATCCGAAAAAGTTGTTTTAATATAATGAGTGAAATTCAGTGAAAACCTATATTATATGCATATTAATTGATTGATTCAGTATGTTCAACATCCCACTACTTGGCATTGGCCTCTTTCTCAACGTAGTGTACATAAATATATCCATAGTTATATCTATAATATAAAAATGAGTCGCTGAATGTGTTGCTAAGCGCAAAACTCGAGAACAGTTGGACCGATTTCGCTAATTCTTTTTTTTAAATATTCCTTGAAGTACGAGGATGGTTCTTACGGAGAGAAAAATTCAAAATAAAAATTAAAATTTCCTGAAAAAGTCTAAAAACAACACTTTTCTATACTCCCATACAAAAGATTTGTGATAATACTTAAAAGTCAATTTGAACTTTAATACCATACGATAAAGTTTGTGTTAGGCGATACGAAGTTCGCCGGGCAGCTAGTTATATTCTATAAAAAAATCTCACTTATCTTCAAATGGGTAATAAAATAATATCAATATTATTTTTTATTCTTACATGCATTTTAACACGTATTCAAATTCACTTAAAACTCTGCAAACGTTAACAATACTTAATTCTACTGAATTTTACAAATCACAAGATACCATATTTCCGTTTCTCTCAAACATAACTTCCAAATTTAATATCACGAGACTCCAATAAACCCATGCTACATACATATAACCATGTCACTTGAACATAGTAAAATGTTTCATGAAAATATTTCATGCATTTGCAGTAGCAATATCCACATTATATAGAAGCCTTATTTTAGAGCGGTACTTCAATACGTTATTATATTTAAGCAAGGAGATTCACCTTAGCGGGCCGTATTTACCTTTTTTTATGATGTCTGATCCTTAAGTGAAGATATCTCACTGAAAGCTACTTTACGAGTGGAAAATCGTAAAGGACTCGTTCATGAGCCATTTTAAGTAAAACACAGCGCTACACAAGCGATTTAAGCGATATATATAATTAGTTTGTGTAAATGTAAGCGCTTTAAGCTTCATTATTTGATCGTATCGATTGATTTAATATTTAATGTAGGTATTTGTAGAACTAATCTCAAGTTTGTTATTATTAAATAAATTTAGAGTTGTTATTTTAGGATTTGGAAATTTAATCGTTAATACGATTATCTGATTGAAACACATGTAAGCCTAAATGGAATATTTATTCATATATTTATGTTGGGTCTATAAATTAAAAAATAAATAAATGTTTAATGTATTAAATTCGGTCAATATATTTCAACACTAGCATTGCCCCGCGTTAATTTGAGAAAAAAATCGACCATAATATTCCTCGGTAAATGTGCTATCCAAAGAAAAAATATAGGATTTTTTCGAAATTCGAACCCGTAGTTCTAAAGATTACCGTATTGAAACAAACAAACACTCCCGATTTATTTTATTAGTATAGACAACAGAGGTCACAATAAACATAATTACAAGCTAAAAAGTTTACTATTATTCGTGTTTCATTAACCGTTTCCAGTTTTATAAAAAACGCATCAATACTCGAGATGAACGGCCAGAGCACCTGTATAAACGGAGCCGGCCAAGACTTTATTAAAAATTTCATTTTCCCCTCAATATGTACATTATTACTCATTATTAAAACTAAGTTTACTTTATAAGTTTCGTGTTAAAATATAACAATTCTACACATTTTTTTTTGTTTTATGAAACTAGGTCGGCAAACAAGCGTACAGCTCACACGATTATGTGGTGACTATGAGCAACACAAACGAGTTCACGCTATTTTTGGCGCAAACTTGTGGAGGCCTATGTCCAGCAGTGCATTGCGATAGACTGAAGTGGTAGGTTATAGACGCCTGTAATACCAGAAGTATTGCAAGCGTGTTGCCGATCCTAACTTGACCCTCCTCGGGAGCTCTGGTCTACTCACTACAATTAACAAAAAAAAAAAACCGACTTCAAACAGGAAACTAAAAAGTGAAAAATAAATTTACTTAGTACAAAGTAATTCGTATTTTGATTTAGTTAATCAGAAATGATTAAATAAATATTTTATAATTTTGAAGTCGGTGCCAAGTAAAACAATAACTACTCTAGTATCTACTCGTAAGTTGTACTCAGTTTTCTTTCATAATTTGTTTCATTGACTATTATTGACTATATTGAGGTTGAATACTGTTATTATTCTGTTATTGTTTTGAGATATCTAATAATATTTTTTGTACTTGTTTGTTGTGTGTATGTTGTTTGTATTTGTTATTGTAGCCAGGTTGTATTTGTATTGTATTTACTTGGCACCAACTTCAAAATTATAAAATATTTTTTTAATCATTTCTGATTAACTAAATCAAAATACGAATTACTTTGTACTAAGTAAATTTATTTTTCACTTTTTAGTTTCCTGTTTGAAGTCGGTTTTTTTTTTTGTTAAAAATTATTTTATTTTACAATTTTTAGTGATGGGTAGACCTATCAAGGATGCTTTTTCTCTTGTGCCGGGGGACCGGAAACATACACAATACACAAGCACAAACACCCAGACAATGACAAACATCTTTTTTTTTTTTTTTTTTTTTTTTTTTTATAGTGAGAATGGGGGCAAACGAGCATACGAAGCCATCTGATGTTAAACAGCTACCGTCGCCCATGGACATCTGCAACATAAGAGGAGTTGCAGGTGCGTTGCCGGCCTTTAGGAAAAAGATGCCTATACACTCGACGCTTGAAAACCCCCAAATTATAGCGCTCAGGGAAAACCTCAGGAGGAAGGTCATTCCACAGTTTGCAGGTGCGCGGAAAGAATGCGCGTGAAGCTCGCACATTGGCCGCAAACCATGCATCCAAATGGTGTGGATGGAACTTAGTCCTTCGGCGAAGGGTACGATGGTAAAATCGTGACGGCGGTACCATATCAAATAGTTCGTCAGAACACTCACCGTTGTACAGACGATAAAAAACACACAGAGAGCCAACGTCTCTCCTTATGCTTAGAGGTTCTAAATCGTCCGTGAGTTTGGGATCGTCGACAATGCGAATTGCCCGGCGTTGGATGGAGTCAAATGGGTGAAGTTGGTATTGAGGGGCACCTGCCCAAAGGTGCGAGCAATACTCCACATGGGGACGGACCTGAGCTTTATAGAGCAGTAATCGATGTCCCGATGTGAAGTACCGGCCCGCCTTGTTCAGAACCCCGAGCTTTTTTGCAGCCAATTTAGCTTTGCTCTCCAAATGACCCCGGAATTGGACCTCGTTCGTAATGTCAACCCCAAGGATCCCAATACTTTTAGTGATATTTAGGGATGTGTTCTGAAAACTAGGCGCTACAGAAAAGGGGGTCTTCTTAGCGGTGAACGCGCAAACTTGTGTCTTCGAGGGGTTAAATTGGACGAGGTTGCGTCTACCCCATTCGGAGACTTGCTCCAAGGAAGTCTCGATTTCAGACACAAGTTGTAATCTCCTCTCTTCCACTTCCGCCCGAGGGATATTAGCTCGGCCAGTGTAGAAAGTATCACACGTACTGTCATCTGCATAGCAACGAGTATTGCTGGTTTGCAACATATCGTTAATATGCAGAATAAACAGCGTGGGTGAGAGCACTGAGCCTTGAGGAACTCCAGCGTTAATGGGCATGGTTTCCGAGCATGTTCCGTCAACAACGACCTTGATGCTACGCCCATTAAGAAAACTGGTTATCCAATTGCATAATCCCTCGGGGAGACCGTATGATGGTTGCTTCGCTAAAAGAGCTTTATGCCAGACCCGATCAAAGGCCTTCGCGATATCCAGGCTGACTGCTATAGCTTCCCCCTTGCTCTCAATGGCGGTTGCCCAGCGGTGTGTTAGGTACACTAGAAGGTCACCAGCGCTGCGACCATGACGAAATCCGTATTGTCGATCGCTTATTAGCTGGCAATCTTCCAGGTAACCAAGGAGCTGATTGTTTATAACCCGTTCCATCACCTTAGACAGCAACGAGGTAATCGCAATTGGCCGGTAGTTGGAGGGATCTGTACGGTCACCCTTTTTGGGGATAGGGTGCACAATTGCTACTTTCCACGAAGACGGTACTATACCAGTGGAGTAAGAAAGTGAGAATAAACGCGTTAGAACCGAAGTCAATTCAGGAGCACACGTCTTAAGTACGAGGGCCGGAATACCATCAGGACCACTGGACTTCTTGACGTCGAGGGAATGCAGAACACGACGAACGGCACTTTGCTTAAAGCGTACATCACGCATCGTGTGCTCGCACCTAGAAATGCTCGGTGGTGCCATCCCCCCATCGTCAAGAGTTGAGTTCGACGCGAAAAGAGTGCAGAGAAGTTTCGCTTTCTCTCTTGCGGAATGTGCCAGGGTGCCTTCAGGTTCGCGCAATGATGGGAGTGAAGACTGACAAAAGTTGCCTTCGACAGCTTTGGCAAGAGACCAAAAGGCACGGGTTCCAGTTGGAAAGCCCAATAGTCTCTCGCCAATTCTGCGAATGTGTTTAAGCTTTGCCCTAGCGATTTGCCTCCTGCAAGATCTGGAGGCAGCGTTGAATCTCCTCTTTAGATTATGAACCTGCGAATTGCCCGCATCTGTTGCTGTAGCCCAAGTCCGAAAGCTCTCCAGCTTGGAGCGACAAGCCCTTTTGCAAGAGGCATCAAACCAGGGCCGCGACCTCCCACCGACACGAACAACTCTGCTGGGAATGTAACATTCCATTCCCTGCAAAATGGTATCCGTGACGGCTTCTGCGCTGATCGATGGATCCCCTGAAGAGAAACAAAGCCGCCCCCATGGGTAGGATGCGTAAAATTCGCGTAAACCATCCCAATCTGCTGACTTGTAGTGCCATACTCGGCGACTTCCAGGTGGTCGGGAGTGGCCGGTACGCACAACAGGTACCTCGGAGTGCACCAGGCAATGGTCGGATGAACCCAACGGCGCGCCAACGGTTAATCGATAACCCTCGGGGTGGGTGGTCAGCAAAAGATCCAGCAGGGAAGGAGCATGATCTTCTCTATCAGGAATTCTGGTAATCTATATTGCCAATTCAAATATCTGTCGTGCGCGGAGATTGAACCCACTAACGCCAGCGCAACAGCCGGTGCTGTGACCGCTGCGCTAACGCGTCGACATACTATGAGTAAAGTTTGCTATCAGGTGTACGTAATAACAACCGGGACTGACAGCCTAGCGTGTTCTCCGAGGCTAGGTTGGGAGAACCAGAAGGATTAACAACTAGACCGAAAATAAATATTTGTATAAACATAAATATCCACTCCGAGCGGGAATAGAACCCGTGACCGTCGGTGTTTAGGCGCCGCCGACACGGCACATGCACCATTATATCAAAGCGGTCGTCAAACAGCAAAAGGTAACTGCTGTAAATTGTTGAGAAATTCCCTCGAGTGTTTATGGGCTCCATTATCAAACCTGGTCCTGCGACACAGATGATCACACAGCAGGTAATTACTATAAATCGTTGAAAAGTTCCCTCGACTATCTTTCGTCTCCATCATCAGACTGTAATGGCACTTGTTACTCATATAGGTGCAAAGTTCTCATCAATAGAAACGAATTAAGTTCAAACAGCAGGTAATTGCTATAAGTCGTTGAAGAGTTCCCTCGACTATCTTTCGTCTCCATCATCAGACTGAAATGGCACTTATAACTCATACATATGCAAAATTCTCATCAATAGAAACGAATTAAGTTCAAACAGCAGGTAATTGCTATAAATCGTTAAAGAGTTCCCTCGACTATCTTTTGTCTCCATCATCAGACTGTAATGGCACTTATAACTCATACAGGTGCAAAGTTCTCATCAATAGAAACGAATTAAGTTCAAAAACCAGGTAATTGCTATAAATTGTTGAGGAGTTCCCTCTACTATCTTTCTTCTCCATCATCAGATCGACTCCAGACCTTTATTAAAAAGTAGTGCTTTATAGTACTTAATGAAAACATGATTAAATTTACTAGTCACCCTTACGATTTTTGAAAGTTTCCCTCGATTTCTCTGGGATCCCATCATCAGATCCTGGTTTCCTTATCATGGTACCAAACTATGGATATCTCCTTTCGAACAAAAAAAGAATTATCAAAATCGGTTCATAAACGAAGAAGTTATCCCCGAACATACATAAAAAAAATATATATATATATATACGGTCGAATTGAGTAACCTCCTCCTTTTTTTGAAGTCGGTTAAAAATACAACACTACTTGAAATCATTATTATTTGGCTCTGATCTTCTGCAAGTTTGAGGTTCTTCCCTGTCAGACTGCTCCAGATTTTGACTTAGTTCAGACAATTAAGGTACTATTTAAGAGCGTGATGCCTGTGTAAAATCACACTAAAAGGCTATTTTTAAGCGACTTCAAAAAAAGGAGGAGGTTACTCAATTCGACCATATATATATTTATGTATGTTCGGGGATAACTTCGTCGTTTATGAACCGATTTTCATAATTATTTTTTTGTTGGAAAGGAGATATCCCCGGTGTGGTACCATGATAAGGAAACCAGGATCTGATGAAGGGATCCCAGAGAAATCGAGGGCAACTCCCGAAAATCTGATAACTTTTTACTGGGTGTACCGATTTTTATGATTTTTAATTTAATCGAAAGCCGATGTTTATCATGTGGTCACATTTAAATTTCATCGAGATCTAATTACAGCATTTGGAGTCTACTTTTTACCTACGTTGTATTACTTGTCGATATAACTGAAGTCGGTTTTTTTTGTTTGCCTGCAAATACAATTATGACTGAAAAGACTCGAGTAGATTTGAGAACTGTTGTAAATAATGTAAACAACTATAAGCATGGTGATTTATATTTTAATGTAAGCTTCGATTATCCTTTGTGTAAAAATATAATTTTAAATATATATAATAATAATAATAATTTTAATAATTTTTTTTAAAAAATTGTATGTATTTTTGTATCTACATATATTAATAAAACGGAATATTGCTAAGCGCCATAACTCGAGAATGGCTCGACCAATTCGTCTAATTTATTTTTTGTACAAAGAAAGGTTTTAATATTAAAAAAAAAAAGATAAATATTTTTTTAATATTGACTTTTGACAGAACGAAGTCCGTCCGGGCAGCTAGTATAAAATGAAAGTGATGTATGTATTATTTTAACGAGCCATTCCCCAAACGAGTGTCTACGACTACTCACTGAGAAGTCTCAACCACAGAGAATTATATAAGATTTACAAATAATAAAACTTTTTTATTTATTTTTATATTATAAATATACCAAGTGAACGAATGAAATGCGACAATTCTCTGAAAATGACATTAGGCAGCATTTTCTAAAATTCGAGACGTTAGAATATAGTATATTTCACTATAGTACAACGACCAACTCTGCTATTATATTGCGTTAAAATATATAGAAGTTGGTTAATAAGATGCATTATTAAATACAAAAGTGTTTTTGAGATCTATAATAAAATTCTTATAACTGTAGTATACCTATTTTATATATGTTAATCATTATGTGAGGTGGTCTATAAATATATATGTATATATAACAGGACATTACATAGCTTGTTAAGACGCTCATTGCCAATCACGCGACGTCAAGTGATCGCGGTGACATTCAATTTGGCCAATCCAAAAAATTTGCATGAAGATTTTTACGCGGGCCATAGCGTTATTGCAAATATGTGTCTTATGGACCTTCAGAGTAAAGATTGACCTATCATAAACATTTCCAAAAACAATATTTGATGTACATTGCAGTAAATTATTGAAAAAAGTTTACAAGGCCACTAGCTGAAGACCAAAATTTTTGATCTGGCAATGAACGTGTTAAGTATCTAAACACAAGTTCTATCTAGTTGTATATAACACTCACTTATACTATTGGTACATCATTTATAATGTGATTTTTCAGCTTTATATTGTTAACATATTTTTCATTCAATATTAATTTTTTTATAAAAAAAAAAACAATGTGCGATATCAACGTGTAATAGCGACGTGCAAGGTCGTCAAATTATCGCATTACGGCGCTCCGTACTTTTAGCGCTAATGTCTGTTTGACAGCGCTGTACCATTACGATAGAACATCACACGACACTTGTGCGCGGTTTCAGTGTGGGACACTAGTATGCTCTATATCTAGTCTAGACATTGAAAATCTTGTTATTTAGACATAGTACGCTTCAGCCTGTAATCCCACTACTGGGCATAGGCCTCTTTCCCCATGTAGGCGAAGGATCAGAACTTAATCCACCATGGTGCTCCAATGCGGGTTCGCCGGGACCGACGGCTTAACGTGCTCTCCGAGGCACGGTGAGGAGACCCACGAGGACTGCACAAACCCCAAGACCACGGCAAACACCTGTATGGCCAATAAAAAAAATATGGCAAATACAAAAAAAAAAAAAACGCGGAACCCAATTCGAAATAAATAATACTTTCAATTTATATAAAAAAGATTTTTCGAAATAAACAAAGATATCATACAAATTCATGCCCCAAGTTGCGTGCCATTAATAGATATTTACTGAGGCGATGCGGCCCCGGGGGCTTGTAAATCGAGTTAGCCGTTTAAGGAACTATTAGTATCCGAAAGCGAACTATCGACAATAACTATAAAATACAACTTTATTATAGGCTGTAAAGGTCGATCTTCCAGGTTTATTTTCTATGTACGAATTTTACGATATTTTTTTCCTCTACGTCTAGTGATTTGGGTTGTTTTGGAGTCGAGTGAATCAATTCAATATAATGTTAAAAAAATAGGTAAAAAAACTTTTTAAGTTAAACGGTTTTATGTTAAACATACATTGCAATGTTTAAGATAAATGTACTAAAAACCAAAAAATAATAAAATAGATACAGTCGTGGGAATTATAAACATATGCATAGACTAGACTAAAATAAAACCGTGGGGCACGTCAATTGTCTACAATCGTTGATTAAAATGTTTGTTTTGTAATGTTACACTATAATTAGGCAGTTGTTCAACCGACAACGATGGACGTATGATAAGTAGGGCTAGAATGTGGAAACAAGCTAGCAAGCTCGATTATAAGCGAGTTTTAGGGTTTCATAGTGGTGAGCGAGTAGTACTTTTATCATATGTTTTGTCGATTAAAGACAAACTACGAGCAGTGAAACGATTCCTCGCCAGCCAGCAGTGTGAATGTCCAACGATAAACTAGTTGAAACATCTCTTTTATTTACATGGAGTGTATAACTATTGGAATTTCCATGAGCAAGAAAATAGTAAGTAATTTCCTCACCGTCTGCGGGCCAACTGCCTATTTTAACGACGAATTAAACGATTCTTCTATCGCACATTAAGTCGATAATTTGTAGACAATTGACGTGCCCCACGGTTTTATTTTAGTCTAGTCTATGCATATGTTTATAATTCCCACGACTGTATCTATTTTATTATTTTTTGGTTTTTAGTACATTTATCTTAAACATTGCAATGTATGTTTAACATAAAACCGTTTAACTTAAAAAGTTTTTTTACCTATTTTTATTTTCTAGTTTTTAGTTTTTATTTCGCATTCTGTTTAATTCATTTAGTGCTTCATTATGCAAGGCCCATCTTAAATATTGAGGTTGTATAGTGCACTGTATTCTTCTTGTCAAGCCCTTTTATTTGATACCCATATTGGTGGGATTGATAAAAAATTGTTATCAGACATTTGGTAGCGGTGGCCAGCTTAGATTTTAATTTTGCATAGTAAATTGTATTCTACTTGTTGAGACCTTTCATTTGATACCCATGTTGATGGGATTGATAAAACCTAAGTTATCCGCCATTTTGTAGAGGCCGCCATCTTGGATTTTAATTTTATATAGTACATTGATTATACTGGTTGAGCACTTTCATTTGATACCCATATTGATGGGATCGATAAAACCTACGTTATCCGCCTTTTTGTAGCGGCCGCCATCTTGTATTTCAATTTTTTATAGTATATTGTATTCTGCTTGTTGAGCCCTTTCATTTGATACCCATATTGATGGGATTGATAAAACCTACGTTATCCGCCATTTTGTAGCGGCCGCCATCTTGGATTTCAATTTTTTATAGTATATTGTATTCTGCTTGTTGAGCCCTTTCATTTGATACCCATATTGATGGGATTAATAAAACATGAATTATCCGCCATTTTGTAGCGGCGGCCATCTTGAATTTATAATGATAATGAATAAACATAATTTTATTGTCACCAAAATCCAAAGTGTATACAAAATTTCAGATTAATCGGTTGACAGGAAGAGGGTGAAATTTGAATTACTAAATTTGACCCAAGAATAAATAATAAATAAAAAATAAAAAAAACAAACGGGGTGAGCTAAATAAAACCGTTTAAAAACGTATAATTTTTTATATTAAATTGGTTTAATTTATGATATCAGAAAAATTAAAAAAAAAGATAATCTCCACATATCTTCGATGGTATTAAAATAAATATATATTTAAGCCGAGTCTTAAGTGGGATTTGAGTCAAAATTGAGGATGAAGGAACACACACAACACAAACAAATGCCTAGACTACAAAGAAAAATACCAAGGCAAAAAAGTGCATTATTCATATTCGCGATTGCTATCAGCTAGTTGTTATACCACAAGTTGTCAGTCAGTCAGTTAGTTCAGCCTATTGCAGTCCACTGCTGGACATAGGCCTCCCCAAGTTACCGGCAGACATCACGGTTTTCCGCAATATTCATCCAGCCTACACCGGCGTACCGGCTACACCTTACGTAGATCGTTGGTCCAGCGGGCCGGAGATACACAAGCTGTAATCATAGTGAATGGAATATTTGATGGAAACAAAATACTATAATTCGTACAATTTTAAACGTAAACGAGTTTACAATTATTATTTTTTTTTTTTTTTAATTTATTACACGAAAATTTAAAGGGAGTCGATGTCCAAAAACACACACGTCACCTCACTACTCGAAGCAATCCTGCTAAATATTTAACGAATGTTAAGAGAATGTTCTGGTGTTTTTGATTAAAAAGTAATTTATTTTCTTTCAGTTATAAACGTACATTATTTACTTTTTGCCTTTAGAGAGAAATTTTCATACGTTGAATTTAATTTCATTAGAGATGAAATTTTAAATTTCTAATACCTGTTCAAGCCAGACACAAACCTGGCTAAGCCTGAATTTTTTTACATAATTATATTTTAGTTATTAAAAAAGTAGACAAAATAAACGTGATTTTTTGTACCAATTTTATAGTCCTTCAATTACGAGAATATATTTACTTTTAAGACTAACGCTTGAGAATCTTACCGGTTCTTTTCCACAGTTTGTACATTCCGAATCGGTGGAAGGTTTTATTTGGTGTAGACCAAAATAAGGTTAAGAGCTTTATTCTCCAAAAGACAATGTCACTTACATGAGAACAACACACTAACTACAATAAAATTAAAACATAGATATCGGCGTCTTTTAAATCCCAGTGCTCAATTAACGAATAGTTTAAATGGTTTCTTCTAACGATAAAGTGTTATTGAGAATATATTGCAAAAGCCGAGATTTAAATTCGTTAACTGAGTTTACATCTTTTATTAGACGGTAGAAGGTAATTTGTTGTAAAGCTGTGCTCCTTCGAATGTGATATCCCTTTTGGCAAATTTCGTCCTAGTCTTAGGCAGAACCAATAAGCTGGGTCGTCGATTGCTGCGCTTCGTGATACGTTTTATAAAGGACAAATTTGAACGAATAGATTTACTGATATTTTTTTTTATTAAAATACAGGAATTATATATATAAAGTTGTCGTAGGTTCATGATTTTAGTTTCTTTATAAATTTTAGTTGTAGAATGTTTAGTTGTATTTTTATTATTTTGTTTTGTTTTCTTTGAAGCTCTTGTAATTTTGTTTTGGAGGAATTACCCCATACTTTAATCAAATATAACAAATGCGACTTAACCAATGAGTTGTATATAGAATGGCGTAATGTTTGAGGAATGCATTAAGAGATATTTTTTAGGCGTATGATCAAAGAGGACATTTTTTTTAAATATGATCTATATGGTTATTAAAACTTAACTGGTTATCCAATCTTAAGCCAAGGTACTTTTCACAGGTTTTTTTCTTCAATTGGAGTATTATGAACTGTTAGAATTATTTAGCGTACCGTTGTTGTGTGATAAAACTGAGCAAATGAGCTATTTTAAGAAATTATAACTAATGTGTAGTTACACAGATTAATTTGTATCTCATTACAGCCTATACAGTCCACTGCTGGACATAGGCCTCCACAAGTTTACGCCACAAATAACGTGAACTCATGTGTTTTGCCCATAGTCACCACGCTGGGCAGGCGGGTTGGTGACCGCAGTACTGGCTTTGTCGCACCGAAGACGCTGCTGCCCGTCTTCGGCCTGTGTATTTCAAAGCCAGCAGTTGGATGGTTATCCCGCCATCGGTCGGCTTCTTAAGTTCCAAGGTGGTTGTGGAACCTTGTTATCCCTTAGTCGCCTCTTACGACACCCACGGGAAGAGAGGGGGTGGCTAAATTCTTTAGTGCCGTAGCCACACAGCACATTAATTTGTATACATAATTAATATTTCAAAACAACGAAATCACTAATCCCGTAGTCGCATCCAGTGAACAAGTTTTCTCTTCATGTGTTGTATTTTTCAAATGTATTTTAAAACTGAGGTAGGGCACAGCAGGAAATTTTCTGCTCAAAATATGGAGCAGCCCCACTGGGGAAGTACCTCGACCTTACAGAAGATCACAGCTAAATAATACTGTTTTCAAACAGTGTTGTATTACTATTGGTGAGTAAGGTGACCAGAGCTCTTGGGGGAATTGGTATAAGGTGACCAGAAATCTTGGGGGAATTGGAGGTAGAATCGGCAACGCGCTTGCGATGCTTTTGGTGTTGCAGACGTCTATAAGCGCTAATCGCTTACCATCAGGTGATACGTACACTTGTTGTCCGACCTAGTTATGTAACTTTTATGTAAGTAGAAAAAAAGTTTATGAAATAAAAAGTTATCACAGAGACGTATAAATAAATTACTATAGCACAGACAAGTATAAAAACTAGCTCGATTCACCAAAGCTGTGTCAATGTAAGCTGCGCTTAAACGAGGCGCTTTGCGACTATTGGCCCAATCCACGAAAATGTGAATTTCAAGTGAAAATCCACAGGACCGACGTATATCTAGCAGTGAAACTGTAAAAACAGTTTACAGGAAAGTGATTTCAATTTTCTGAAGCTGGTGTAACTTTAGAAATGTTCCGATTTTTTAAATTGATTGAATATTACCAGAATATTACAGAGATGAACAGTCTAATCACTTCTTGTTGTAATTATGCTATATTCTGATATTTTTCAATTTAACTATCCTTTTTGTAAGAGTAACTTTTATGCATTTATTTTTGTATTACTTTTTGGAGTAAGAATAGAGTAGTAGAAGTATGAAAAAATATGAGTAGTAAAATCTACTGAACGAGTGACCTCGTTACGTTTCTCGTAACGCCATCTACCGCGTAAAGTCAAAGGCTCTTCGATACAAGTAGATGGCGTTATTTGATTCGTTTATTTACCACTTGATAGGGTATTAATCTTTTTTCTTAGACCAGTAAGCCTTTTTTGTGGCTAGACAGTCGATCTGAGGGAGTAAACTCCAGTCGTGCGTCGGAGCTGACACACAAACTTTTTTTCTCGTGGCTTAAGTGATGAAATTTTGTGAGAAAACATATTTGAAGGATTTAGCTAAGTCCTGTAGTTTAACATTATGATGGATTAAGACCCAACTCGTCACTTTGAAAGGACACTCATAATGAAAATATTTTCAGAGTGTTAGAGTCGTCATTCAAAATACCCGACGGTGACAGTTTCAGAGGTCATAACGTTTCAATGGAATTTAATGGTTAAACTACCATTGTTTGTGTCACGATAATCGCAATAATCGTAAATAATAGTGGAAGGGGAATTGTCTAGAAGTTTGAATGTTTCAAGTTCAGTTTTAATAGACTAAATTTTTTAGTTTTACAACAAAATTAGGCTTAAAACTACATGCGTACTCAAAATTCATTATTGAGAGGTTACATATAATGGGGTTATATGTTGAAACTTTTTTTACTTAAAACTTTTTGGTTGAAAAGCCTAATGTACTCGTGCATTCGTTATTTCTTGTTTTTTTGGTTTTTAATTTAAATTTGCAACAATGTTTGGAAGTGATCAATTTCTCATTTTTAATTACGCACAGTATACCGTAATAGATAATGCGTATAGTCCCTATTTCACAATCCACTAGTTACGAAGTCGAATTGTGACATTGTGTGACAAGGGGTGGGGAGGGGTGCAAAATTTTGTGACATTACATATTACAAAATGAAAGCTAATGTTAGTTAAATGGAATAAAAATAACCTCGATACTAAAATCGCAAAATAAGTGACCACAAATTGGGGGAGGGGATTATATATGTGAACTTCTGTGACAAGGATGGTTTATGGATGGTTCCAATAATCTATAATTATCAGTTTTTGTAGACTTTAACGATACCACATAAATATTTTATTTATTTATTATTATTAACTACTTCAATGAATCTAAATAAATAAACCCGTTATCAAATATTTAAAATCGAATCGTGACCAAATACGCAAGAACGCAAACACTTCAAAGATAACACTAATACTTTTGATAAAAGGTTATCCCTATATATCTGTAATATTGGTTTTATGTCTATGTACGTAAGGTTCAGGTTTATCGTTTTGGCAGACAATTTATTCCAGGATCAGGGATAGTCAGAGGGTTCTTTGACATCTCCGACCTTCGTTTCTCGATTGGTCTGCTGTTAATGGAAGCCAGGTGTTTAACAACGATGAATCTTGTCTACTTTCATCGTATAAATTACGTTTGAAAGATTCGTCTTCGATTTGGTCGATGACCTTCAACTGAGGTGCCTTAATTACATTCTCGAGTGGACGGATCTATACTCATATTATAAAGCTGAAGAGTTTATTTGTTTGTTTGAATGCGCTAATCTCAGGAACTACTGGTCCGATTAAAAAAATATATTTTAGTGTTAGATAGCCCATTTATTGAAAAAGGCTATCGTTGTCTGCGTAATATAACTCTGCGTTTTCCTGAAGAGCGTCCTAGGCGACACAATGTCTGTCTGACACTGTCTAAATCGTCTGCAATAGACGGACTAAGGCCAATGATGAATGATGATGAATGACTGAGATTAGCGCGTTTAAAGAAAAAACTTCATAACTCATAAATAAATATGTTTTTCACGCACCGCCGTAGGGTCCTGTGGTTTATGGTAAGTAAGTAGCCTTACTTCGCGATTCCACCTGTAACATTCACCTCTGGGCATAGTCCTCTTTCTGCGCGTAAAAGAAGGATCGGAGCTTAAGCCACCACGCTGCTCCACTGCGCTTTGGTGGATATAGTTAATTTATAAAATACATTTATGACTATTCGCCAAGACTCGGTTTGGAATCGAACCCAGTGCCCTTTAACGAAAAGAGCCACCCCAACTGAGATATCGAATAAAATAAATAAATAAAGGCTTCACACTCAATTGCCAAGATATTTTCTTGTGCCGAAGGTCCGGAAACATACACAAGACATAAGCAAAATACCCAGACCACATAAATATATAACCAATAAAAATGTTTCTCTTGAGCGGGAATTGAACCCATATCTCCAAGTGCAACAGCCAGTGCTATGACCGCTGGTATAGGTTTAGCAGAAAAACGCACTATTCTACTTAGAAAAAGTCTGTTAATATTTTTCTTTTACCAATAATAAGAACACATTGTCTGATATATTTTGTATCCATAGAAAGCTTTATTTTTTTTCTCACGAACAATATTTTCCCATTTGTATTTACTTGTATATTATGTAAAACGGTCTGAGCATCGCTACAATCCACGATATTTTGAAAGAAAATAGTGGTGAACATCTATACAAATAAATAAAATTGGAGTGTTTGTTTGTAATATTAAAATAACCGCTTTTTACTTAACGCATATGGATGTATACATGTACCAAATTAACATTTTTTTAAAAAATTGTCTGTCTGTCTATCTTTTTGTTCTGACTAATCTTTGAAACAGCTGCGCCGATTTTGATGAGACTTTCACTGGTAGATAGCTGATGTAATAAGGAGTATAGGCTCCTTTTATTTTACAAATTTATTTATTTTATAACTCTGCGAACTAAACAATAAATTTTTATTAAATTCTACGCAGACCGACCCGGGCAGCGCTAGTTTCAAATAATTCTTTATAGAAATAAAGATATGATTATTTCAATGATAATAATATCCAATAAACTGAAAACAATTGTTTACACTTTAAATGATTGTATTTTTGTATTTATTATTTTGATAAAAACAACAGTACATTTTAAATTTAACAATAAAAGTGTATAAAAAAAACATTACCGAGAAGATTTTTCCACAATTATTAAATAAATACATAGGTATTAAAGTACAAGACAAAAATTAGTTTCAATGTCAAAATTAATTCCGTCACGCTTTCAAGTAGACTTTGAGTCCTTATTCGAGAGAAAAAACTTCGAAAACACTCAGAAAATTTGTAGTCTATACCTCATTATTTCTTGTTTACGTTACCTTAAACTAAGATACTGGAAGCCCTTTACGGAATTCAACAAGGACCTTTAGCTCAGAGTGCGACAGTAATAAGGTACTTTAGAATTCCTGCTTACAAACGTCCCAGAAAAAAAAAGTAAAATTGCTCTCGTGAATTTCACGCGGTAAGCTCTTTATGCTAGAGTTGTGATAGGTGTGTGTGAGTGTGTGTGAGATCCACAAATCGTTATAAACCAATGTCCATTGCCTTTTTTATACATCCCTGTGTCGGTCTTCGGTTTGTTTGGAAACATATGGATACGTATCTTGTGTCGTTTATTTTTAAAACGTTACATTATTTTGTTTATGTATTTATTTTTCATTTAGAACTATAATAGACCAGTGCTATTTAAACTTTGAAAATAGTAAAAAGTTAAAAAAAAAATTATAGTAGGATGAAACCCATTGTAAAATAAAGAAAATACAATGAAAATGAAAGGAAAAATAAATTACGGGCGATCCAAGGTCGCGAAGTGGTAGGAAGGGCGTTTAAAGGTAAACAAAGGTTTATCTTGATTTTTGGCTAAACTATAAGTCCTATGGAAAATTTTCAGTAGCACAATAGCAAAGTTGTAGGTACTAAAAAGATCTACAGCTTTTAAACTTTACTAAAAAATTAAAAAAACCAAGTTTTTTGTTTTTATTTTTATCTTTTAATTGGGTGAAAACTTACTTTTTTATGTCCCAATCACACTATTATTTTTTTTATTTGAAAATATATATTTTTTACCTTATTTTGACCTCAATATCGAAAAAGTACCCCCATTTTCAATCTTAAATTCTTACGTGAAAATATCAGCTTTTTTAATAAAGTCTGCGCTTAAAAATGCGCTTTTTGTTCGTTAAATTCTTCACTTTCTGAAAAAATATTTAAAAAATGCGATTCTACAAGAAATATGATATGATATAAAATAGAGTTATATATTTAGTAATTATGTTTTAAGTTTTATATATTAAATAACGATAACAGCATGACCGAAACTGTAGTTTATTTACAAATACAAACCCGTAAGTCCCCATCCATCCTATCGTACGAGCGCGTGAAAAACACGACGTGATTTATGTGCCGACGCGGCTATCTCTAGATAAATTATTGTCTTCACATCGGTGCATACATGCGAAAAAGTGAGAAATGGACCACTATCCATCCGCCTCCGCTCTCTTAGATATAACGCTGTGCTCCGTCGCATATTTATGAGAAAACGAATTTTAACTTGTCCAAATCAAATACAATAAGCCTTTTAAGCAAATTTGCTGATTTGAACACGATTTTTCAATTTCAATTGTAGTTTTTTAGGTCAGTATATTTTTGTTTTTAATAGGGTTTTAATATTGGTCAAAAATCTATAATCTATAATCTATAATATATATATAAGCGAAAGGTCACTCACTCATCACGAAATCTCCAAAACTATAACACCTACAAACTTGAAATTTGGCAGGGAGGCTCCTTATAAGACGTAGACATTCGCTAAGAACGAATTTTACGAAACTCGACCCCTAAGGGGGTGAAACGGGGGTTGCAAGTTTGTATGAAAGTCCTATGTTTTTGAAGTACGAGACTTGAAATTTAAAATTTATGCTCTATAGATGGTGAGAAGGTGTCCAAATAATATATGCTTAGAAATTAACTCCATTTTGGGGTTAAAACGGGGGATGGTAGATTGACTCACTCATCACGAAATCTCCGGAACTATAACAGCTACAAATTTGAAATTTAGCAGGTAGGTCCCTTATAGAGCGTAAACATCCGCTAAGAACTGATTTTACGGAACTCAACCCCTAAGGGGGTAAAACGGGGGTTGGAAGTTTGTATGAAAGTCCTATGTTTTTGGAGTAAGAGACTTGGAATTTTAAAATGTACGCTCTTTAGATGGTGAGAAGGTGTTCAAATAATATATCTTTAGAAATCAACTCCTTTGTGGGGTTAAAACGGGGGATGGTAGGTTGACTCCCTCATCACGAAATCTCCAAAATTATAACAGCTATAGACTTGAAATTTGGCAGGTAGGTTTCTTATAGGGCGTAAACATCCGCTAAGAGCTGATTTTACGAAACTCGACCCTTAAGGGGATAAAACGGGGTTTGGAAGTTTGTATGAAAGTCCTATATTTTTGAAGTAAGAGACTTGAAATGTAAAATGTATGCTCTATAGATGGTGAGGAGGTGTCCAAATAATGCATCGTAATCTATATATATAAAAGAAAAAGGTCACTGACTCACTCATCACGAGAACTCAAAAACCGCTGGTTGGTCTATCCATCTAGGTTGGAAAAAGATAAAATGGCAGGGAGGTAGATTATAGTTAGCAGACGTCCGCTAAGAACGGTTTTTACGATTTTCCATCGCTAAGGGGGTTTAATTAGGGTTGATAGTTTGTATGAAACATATACAGCCTGAAAATAAAACCAAAAATGTGGTGTATAGAGAGAGAGGTTTTATAAAAATAACTATTAAATTATACTAAATTGTGGCTTTTAAAAAGTTACTCAGTTTGATAAGCATTTCAAGTGACTGAAATAAAAAAATAATTTGCGTTAAACATCTTAATAGTAATGCATATCTTCATAGCCCCGCGGACGTAGTCGCGGGCAACAATTAGTGTATTATAAAACAAAGTCCCCAAAAGTGTATGTGATCGATTCGCTCAAAATCTACTGAACGGATTTTCATGCGACCATTGGAGAGAGGGTTCCACCATTGGCAAGAGGAAGGTCTACGGAACGGCTAAGTCGATTTTGATGAGAGTTTCACTGACAGTTTGCCGGGAAAACTTTGTGACACACTAATTTCAACGCGGGCGAAGCCGCGGGCACAGCTAGTTATTAATAAAGGTATCAAAAGACGTCTTTCATTGTACCTAAATAACTTTCTGTTTAAAACCTTGCCGAAAATTTTAAACTTAAGATTATCTACAGTCTGAAGTCAGTACATCTCACTTTAGGAAGAGTACTAAGTTAATATGTCAACACAAACATATGATTAAAATTCAAACCTCACATATATATCATTGACTTTAATTTTGTTCAATATAAAGCTATATATTTGCTATATAAGCTGGATTTAAACTGCGAAAAAACAGTTAAGTATGAGAAAATTGTCAACAAGTTTCATGAACAAGAAATAATTTAATTATTTACAGATTAAATAATAAATTTTTTTTAATACTAGCATCACATCCCGGCTTCGCAAGGGTATTTAACAAAGTTTTCAAAAAAAAACAAATCAAAAAAATATAATATATGGTATGTCATGAATTTTTCAAATCCATTCAGTAGTTTCGGAGCTTATTCAATGCAAACATACAATCTTCATCTTTATAATATTAGTATAAATAATTCATATCTTATAATTTTTTTAAGTTATACTACTCTTAGCGTGGTAGGGAAAAATGATTGGAGTAAGCTTTCACGATGCGCGTACATAGCGTAACAATATAAAAATTATGTGGTGTCATGGGACACCAGGTAGGAACGAAGTTCCTTCGGATAGTATAGAAGCAACACAATTTGAAAAAAAAAAATTGAATATTTATATATTTTCTATTTTTTTTTTTATTATTTTTTGATTGGTTTTTAATTAAGTACATACAAGTATTTAGGAAATTTAGTATTTTAGAAAATAACAAATACCGTAAAATAAAATAAATCGAACAAAATAATAATAATAATAATTCAAACTATTAAGTGAAATAAAAAAACATATATGTCTTTATTTATTTTTGTCGATGGTATAAAATTACATCAATAATTTATATTTTAGTTTTACAAACGTCATATTATACAGTCGTGTGACTGATATTACGTCACTTCCGTTATATATTTTTCTTTCGGTTTTAGTATCACATTTTTTTCAGTTCGGTCGCCCAGCCAAATGTCAAGCCTGCCGTAAGGAACTTCGTTCCAAAACTTCGTTCCAAAAAACCGACACCCTGAAGCTAGCTAGTCAATGAAGTTGTAGTATTAGAAAGCATTTTTTTTTTATATACCCGTTTTGCTATTTCAAAAACGTCTGTTAAGATAAAAATTAATAAAACAGTTGGTATTGCTTTGAGTGAAAGCTCCGAATATCTAAGCCTGAATATGACCTTGTATCCCTTTCTCCCTTCGACCTTTAGGAGTTCCCTCGACGTCCTTGGACATAGTCTTGATATTTATTACTCAATAGTTTGAAACAAATATAATTCTATTCAGAATTCAATACAATTCTAAATATTTTACTGTTATAGAAGTCTCAAAGAGTAAACATAATGTGAAGCGATATATTTAATTCGCGTTGAGAAATCATTGTCGTTGACCTTAAGCAAAAAAAGGAATCAAATATCATATAAATATATTATTAGATACTAGCGACCCGCCCCAGCTTCGCACGGGTGCAATGCTGATACTAAATATACTACAGAATGTCTTTATTTATAGTGTGAAGCTAGCTTATAGCATGGTTATTAACATAATAACAACGTTCAGATATGCGTCGTTAGATTACACGTTGTTACAGAATGCGTTGAAGAAATAAAGGTTCACTGCTCGTTCCCCGTAAGTGATAGGGTGATAATATGTAGTCTATTTGTTGACCCGGCTTCTTAATAATATTCGTGCCAAATTTCAAGTAAATCCACGTAGTACTTTTTGAGTTTATCTCGGACATACATACAAACAGACAAACATTCTAAAAATTGTATTTTTGGCTTTGGTATTGATTGTAGATCACACCCCAAGTATTCTTTTAAAAAAATATTCAATGTACAGTTTTGACTTTCCTACCATTTTATTATATGTATAGATAACTCAACAAATCACTCGTCGGATCTCGATCAATATGACAAGCGCCAGTTTTCAAACAAGAAAGAATCGTCAAAATTAATACAGCCAGTACAAAAATTATGAGGTAAACTTAAACAAAAATTGAATCGAATTGACCTCAAAACTTCCTCCTTTTATAAAGTCGGTTTAAAAGTTACTTTTCGCTGGCACTTACTTTAGCCACCCCCTTGACCAATTTAATTGTAGGGAATTAGAACGGTTGTCTGAAGAGGCAGCCAGATAATCTCATAGGGAGGTCATGTCGCTTGTACAAGACAAGAAAAAATTGGAAGAAGTTACACTAACGAGAGTAAAGGTGTTCAATTAACATAAAAATTACTATATCAACTGTGTTATTATAGAAATTTCTTTTCAATTAGTAACATTAACCGCTTATTCAAGTCGATTGGTACTTGAGGTCGATACTTTCCAAATTATTTGATCGGCAAATTCAGTTAATACTTTTACTTCGGAGTTTGTGGACGTTTCTATCAGGTCATGCGGTTATCCGACATCCCTTTCACATCTGCAACAGTTTGACTGTTCCTGAAGTTTTTTTAATTACTTATGACAGTGAACGTAACGAAGTGGCTGTATTTGAAGATAAATTTCGATTCCATTAATATTTACCATAGTCATGAACTTGTAATTCTCTGGTTCTGGTCTGGTCTGGTAATCTCGTATGGCTTACTTCACTTGTGGATCATTGCTGATAAAGCTTATCTTGCGCATAAGTTTATGATAGGCTATATCAGTAGAGAGTAAAATAGCCCCAAGGGCCTGTTTCATTTTAACTAATTATTATATACACTACAGAAGAAAGAAAGTTAATCATCTTTCAGATAGCTTCTAAGCTGGTGACACAAGGAAAATAGATAGTGCCTCAATTCTTGCTATTTTTGTTACTTTTCTCCCATTTCTAATAGGGAACTTAAAGTAACTTTGTTTAAGCTTTTAAATTTTAACAAAACTGAAATGATCAGCTTGAAGTCATGCATAAAAATCATAAGAGCAAAATATCGCTTCATATAAATTCTATTAAAGGCGCTTGGTTCTCGAAATTTCAATACAAAAATTCAACTTTCGAGCAGGCGTAGGTTAAGAATTTCACGTAAAAATTAGCATCCAACGTGTTATTGGCATATTTTCGTTGTACTTGTTATGTTTGAAATAAAAATATAAACACCGATTAAATATATTGTGAGGCTCTGACCCTAGCACAACATTGATTATTTATTATTAGGCCTAGTGTTGCTTCCTTTTTTAGTTTCATAATATTTTACGTTCGTTTTAATTGAAATTTTCTTATATTGGTTATGCTCATCAAACTACCTCAATCTCCGATGATACTCACAATCCGGGACTAGAAGCAGGAGTAGAAGTTCAAAAGCTTTCTTTTAAAGAAGCGTACGGGTCACCTGCTGGTAAGCGATTACCATTTATAGACGCTTACAATACGAGAAGCTTCGCAAGCGCGTTGCCGACCTTACATACTCTCAATCCCCCCCCATGAGCTCTGGTCACCTTACTCGCCACAGGAACACAACACTGCTTGAAAACAGTATTATTTAGCTGTGATCTTCTGTAAGGTCGAGGTACTTCCCCAGTCGGGTTGCTCCAGATTTTGAGCAGGATATTTCCTGCTGTGTCCTACTTCAGTTAACTTTGTAACTAAGAGCAAGGTATGAACAATGAGCTGTTCATCATTCTATCATGCTGTCATGATTTCAGTTTAGTTGTGGT
The DNA here is from genome assembly GCF_905220565.1 of Melitaea cinxia. Classification (NCBI taxonomy): domain Eukaryota; kingdom Metazoa; phylum Arthropoda; class Insecta; order Lepidoptera; family Nymphalidae; genus Melitaea; species Melitaea cinxia. The sequence continues at coordinate 17,286,144 of NC_059401.1, forward strand.
ATTTTTAAACTCACCGTTAAACTAATACGACTTATAAAATCAGTGTTGTATTTATAAACATATATATTTTATATATTTAGGCTGAGAACATATTGTAAACACGGAAACCGCTAGATGTTCCCTGCAGATTTACAAATGTTGCTATGTCGTTATAATTTATTTCAAAGCATTTCTATTCTGAGCGTTAATTTAATAATTCATTCTCGTGTGCCGTGTGAAATTAAATTATGAATTAGTGTAGGGGAGTATGGTTCAGAGAGCAGCGGTTTACTTTGTTTTATTTTACGAGATATACTGAAAGTATTATAGCTTAATGTAATTTTTGTTAGTGTTTTTGTCATTTTATAATTCTTTATTTCTTTTCTGTTACAGTTATCGACAACAATGTGTCTGGTGTAGTTTGGGTGTTGTGGCTTTAAGCGAATGCTGGTGGATTGAAACTCAGGCCTATTTGTATTTGTATAAATATTTGTTTCTTGTCTACCCCACAATACCTTCGAGAGCACGTAAATAAAAAGATTGTATTTAAGATATTTCCTGCAGTGTCCTATTTCAATAAACATTATATGTTTCAAATAGACAATTTCCTACGTGACTAAATCTAGGATCTGTTTTCAATTTATCATACAAATTCGTTTTAAAATTTATTGCTTCACGCAGAACAATAACGGATGAAAAATTTTATTTTATAATAAAAGCGATTTGTGATCGGCTTCTAAACTCGCCTCATTTTTTTCACATTCTGAATATTGCGTGGAAATTGCGAGCGCCGCTGTTTGATCACATGGTATATATTTATTCTGAAACTAGACGGTTCTTGTGGTTTCACTTGTGTTTCTTTAATACGTGTTTTTGTAATGTCGACAGTTATAATTAGCGTTCCATTAAATGTTACGACTTGACCTCACTTTTATGACTATATGTATCGTCATAACAAAAAAAAGAACAAAGTGGTTGTAATTTGTTAATTTATTTTTGCAAGTGCTAAAAAAATGTGAAAAATTTCCAAAATTAAACGAATATTAATTCCTACATTTTGTTTTAAATAACGTTCGATTCGCACTCATACAAGCGCTGAACGTCAATTTTGTCATGGTACATTATATGGTGTAGAATGTAGTGAATAAAAGCCATTTCAGTGAATGTTATCAAGCGAATTATATACTGCAAGCTTGTAATAATAGTAAAATTAGTAACAAAATTATGTTGATATTTGACGACTGGTGAGAAATAAGAATACGGGAAAGAAATACAATAAGGTCGAGATGTAAGGGATAACTTTATTTATTTTCATTGACATATTACTCGTCTAGAAATAGAATTTGCTACTTAGCTGAAGCTTATTCTACATCTAAGGATTTTTAATTTAAACTAGGTCGGCAGACAAGCGTACGACTCACCTGATGGTAAGCGATTTCTGAAGCCTATAGACGTCTACAACACTACTAATAACGTAAGCGCGTTGCCGATTCTACCCCCAATCCCCCAGAGGCTTTAGTCACATTACTTACTACAGGAATACAACACCGCTTAAAATCAGTATTATTTATCTGCCATCTTCTGTCTAGTCACTTCCCCAGACTGACTGCACCAGATTTTGAGCAAGATATTTTCTGATGTGCCTTACCTCAGTTACAATAAGTAGGCTACATTAAGTACAGGGCTGATGATGTAATTAAAGGAGATCGGTATGATGTGGTTTGAAATATTGCACAGACGTTATGCAATATCAACTTTCGTTTTCTGTTGGGTGATGAGTGATGTCAGCTCTTATGCTTAAAATGATTGTGCAGGGTTGAGATGATAGGGGACTTCCCCTAAATGTGATTGTGTTTTCTTTGAATTAAGAGTCTATCGAGCTCTTTTCAAGTCTTCTGGGGAAAATGAAAATTTTGTAATTTTTCTTACTTTAGAACTAATATAATAATAATAATTTTACTTATGACAAATTATTGCATATATTTTTTCCATATCTAAGTTTGAAACAGTATATATTTATCATTTGCATTCAGCCTGTAACATTCCACTGCTGGGCATAGGCCTCTTTCCCCATGTATGTATATTCCATACTACGAGCAACGATACGAAGTATGTGATAACAACCGGGACCGACGGCTTAACTTATTCTATGAGACACAATAGGGAGGCCCACAAGACGACCAGACATCGAAATCGTAAAGAAATATTTTTACAAATATTCATCCCGAGTGGAAATCGAACCCGCGAATTGTCGGTGTTTTAAGTGACTACTCGCCTACTCGCACCAATACATCAAAGCATAATTATATTTATCATTATTTTTGCAGTATTTATAAGGTGATTAAAATATGAAATACCATTTAACCAAGTTTCATTTAACTCAATTACAATCAGTGTCGTGACACTCTCTAAAAAAACAATTCACAGAACCGTAAGGTTCTAAACGATTAAATGAAGGAGAAGTCAAAACTGCTACTTATTGTAATGGGATGTTTTCTCATTTCATTTCAATATATTTAAAGGAAAAAAATTATTACACTTCGAACTCTGACGTGAAATAATAATAAAATCTTTAAGCTTTACAATAATAATAAGACAAGAAAATGAAAATAAATCTATCACAAATTAAATTTTATCAAGTAAATTAAGATAGACGCTTCAGCCTGTAACATCCCACTACTGGGCATAGGCCTCTTTCCCCATGTAGGAGAAGGATCAGAACTTAATCCACCACGCTGCTCCAATGCGGGTTGGCGGATATATTTCCTACTATGAGTAAAGATTGCTATCAGGTGTACATGATAATAACCGGGACCGACCCCTTAACGTGCTCTCCGAGGCACGGTGAGGAGACACCCACAAGGACTGCACAAACACCCAGACCACGGCAAACACCTGTATGGTCAATACAAATGTTTGTCATGTGCGGATATCGAACCCGCAACCGCCAGCACAACAGGCACAATCCATAGCTTTGATCGTTACGCCAACGCGGCGCAAAAATTAAGATAGAAAATATATATATTATATTTTTATGCATATTGTCAGAGATGCTGTGATTGCCTAGTAATAATAGAAATAGTTAATATAATAATATATATTATATACATATAAAAATCAATTGCTGTTCGTTTGTCACGCTAAAACTTCAGAGTGGCTAAACTGATTTGGCTAATTTTGATCTTGAAATATTCGTTGAATTTCAGAGAAGGTTTCACGGCGAAAAACATAAATAATAAGTAACGGAAAATACCGAAAATGACAATTTACAAATACAATTACAATTACAATCTTCAAAATAATTACAATCTTCTTCTTTACAATTTACAATCTTCCAATACAAAATTTAGTTATATGTACAAAATGTAGTATAAGTATAAAATGTAGTTATAGTAGTTATATGTACTGCCGAAGCAAGTACGAATGCAAAATGTTCCTAGATTTGTAACATCTGATGTCTTTTGTCAAAAAAAAAAATGTCACTTGCTTGTCAAATATTTAGAGGTGCGTTCAGAAAGTGTTTTGTCCATATTTTTCACAAGTATATGTGATAAGATGTTCATCTAGTACTTAAATAAATTTGTAGAACTACCAACAGAAGTTGGTAATCCAAACTATATAGATAAAAATAAATTGTCGAAATATTTTTTATTTATATGCATATGCATGACTTCCGAAGACTGGAACAAATTGGATATTTCTTTTTTTTTTAGTGTTTGTTATTGTCTGAACAAAGTTTGTATAACAGAAATAGATAAAAAGATCGATAAAAAATACAGGGTAACGAATTTAACCGCTTCAGCTAGTAAATAAAAAAAACCGTTTTTTTTTTTTAAATTTTAACAGTGAAACATAAAGTCAAGTAAGTGGTATATATAAACATAGATAATAATGATAATAAGTACAACGATAATTAAAGTAGGGCGCAATATGATTCTATGTCTTTTTGCATGTAAGATATCAATTAAGTTTAGCATAATTTTGGTCAGTGGACTCACGTCTGCATTAGGGATACTAAGATAGAATAATTAGTTCTCTTAATGTAAGCTGCAGTAGTGTAACAAGTAAACGATCAGTAATAAAACTAAAAATCGGAATAACAAAAGCACGGGCACTATAAGCCTGTGGACATAACTTTATAGATTAAAAAAAAAACAATGAAACATTATGATGTCCAGTAAATTGACTAATTTCTCATCGTAAGTCGCGCTTTAAATCTTGTGCAACATCCGCTTCGCACAATTCATCATTCGAGAGATAAAACGAATATCGAGTTACAAAGTTAATGCGACTATTCGAGCCGTTGTTATCCAGCTTTTAGTCCGTATCCTTTATTCGGCTTGCTACTGAAATATCTTATTATACACTTTAACTCGATTTTCCGAACACCGTTATTCTCTAACTGAATTATCGAAGTTGGCGCGCCTCGGTCCCGTATTGTTTATGAGTGTCGAGACAAAGCATCTCGAATAACAGTGTTTCTACCGTGTTGTAATTGAGCTACTAACGAATTATTAGGTAGTTATTTTGTTTTCATTTAACCAAGTCTCAAATTCACCTAGTGACTCTTTTGAAAGACATACTTTTATCTGACTGCAGGTGGAGGGGTATTTGTGTAGACTTCTATCTTTTCCACTACAGCATAAACGGCTTGAAGGATTTTAATGTAACGTCGTTAGATTTGTCTCGATGGCCCTAGTGACACAAGATACATAAAAAAATCAAAAATAGAAAAATTTTTTTTACTAAATATAACAAGTGGGGTATCATACTAAAGAAGTTATATAATTATATACTTCAAATTATTGCAGGCGAGAACAAATTAATAACCCAAATAAATTCAATGAATAGTCATTTACTTAAAGTTTTGTTAGTGTTTGATTGATAGTATAATCAGTGTTATGTAGAACCTTTTTGTCCACGCGAGCAATAATTTGAATCATATAATTATATTAATCTCATCCTTAGAGGATGAGATTGGTGCAGCGCTCGGGCAGCTTAAAAACGGAAGGGCCCCGGGGGATGACGGAGTTACCACTAAACTCCTTAAAGCCGCAGGGCGACCTGTCCTGAAAGCCTTGGCAAGACTGTTTAACGCCGTCATCCACCGAGATACCACGACGGAGGCGTGATACAGGAGTGTGGTGGTGCTGTTCTTTAAGAGAGGCGATAAGTCTCTGTTGAACAATTACAAACCCATCTCGCCAGAAGATTCGACGAATTCCAACCACCGGAGCAGGCTGGGTTTCGAAATGGCTACGGTGTGCCATTTCGAAATCCATATTGTTCGGTAGATTATTCAAAACACGGAAGAATGTGGACGGAAGAAAAAAACCGCTGTGTATGGCATTTGTGGACTACGAGAAAGCCTTCGACTCTATCGAGACCTGGGCTGTCCCGGACTCTCTGCAGAGGTGTCATATCGACTGGCGATATATCGAGGTACTGAAATCTATGTACGACGCGGCGATGATGTCCGTTCATGTCAATGACCAAAGAACAAGACCTATTTCCCTCCGACGTGGAGTAAGACAGGGGGGTGTAATATCACCGAAACTTTTTACCACTGCGCTAGAGGATGTTTTAAGAACTTGGGTTGGGGGGAACGAGGCATCAATGTCAACGGTGAATTCATATCTCACCTTCGTTTCGCCGACGATATTGTCATCTTTGCGGAGACGCTGGATGAGTTAGGCCAAACTCTGGCCAGCCTAAACAAGTTCTCCCGACGTGTCGCTCTTTGTATGAACTTGGATAAGACGAAAGTTATGTTTAACAACCAAGTCATACCGATACCGGTATCGATCGATGGTACCCTTCTCGAAGTTGTTCAGGATTATATTTACCTAGGCCATACTATTCAACTAGGCCGCAACAACTTCGAGAAGGAGGCCGATAGGAGGAATCGGTTGGGATGGGCGGCGTTTGGCAGACTTCATCGAGTCTTCACTTCGAAGATTCCGCAATGCATGAAGACAAAAGTCTTCGAGCAATGCGTTCTGCCTGTGTTAGCATACGGAGTCGAGACGTAGACACTGACGAAGGGACTGGTCCACAAGTTCAAAGTCGCTCAACGTGCAATGGAACGGGCTATGCTTGGGGTTTCCCTCAAAGATAGGATTAGAAATGAGACTATCTGCGAGAGAACGAAAGTAACCGACATAGCCCACAGAATTAGCAAGTTGAAGTGGCAGTGGGCTGGCCATCTGTGTTGCAGGACCGATGGTCGTTGGACCAGACGGGTCCTGGAGTGGAGACCGCATCTTGGCAAACGTAGCGTGGGACGTCCTCCGGCCCGTTGGACCGACGATCTACGTAAGATTGCCGGTGTAAGCTGGATGAGGATTGCGGAAAACCGGGATGTCTGGCGCGAGCTTGGGGAGGCCTATGTCCAGCAGTGGGCTGCAATAGGCTGAGCTGACCCTGAATTATATTAATGAAACATTATTATTATTTTTATGTAACTAGATCGGCAAATAAGCGTACAGCTCACCTGATGGTAAGCGATTATCGTAGCTTATTAGTCTGCAACACTAGAAGCATCGCAAGCGCATTACCGATCCATCCCCAGTCCCCCCCAGGAAATATCTGTAGTTTATGAAAGTATCAAATGGAGTATATCACACGGTGCATGCTGAATTGTAAAGATTGTTTATACCTGTTTCGTGGTTATTTGTCCAAATCGTTTTTTTTAATAACAAATTTTGATTATGTGTGTATTCAAAAATCAAATTCGTTAAGTCGTTCGTAGTTAAGTAACAGTACGCCAATTATATTTTTGCATCTAAATACAGCCTTACTTTTTTTAAAGATACAAAATTTGTTAATTAATCAAATAACATTAATCCAACTCCAGTTTATCATAAAAATGATCTCTTACAAAGCAATCAGGTCTTTTTAATGAGTTTTTAATGTAGATGTTAAATTTAGGAAATGGAAAGAGTAAATTATTTGAATTTTATTATATACGGTACGGTACGATACGGTAGGTACGGTATACGGTGTAGGCTGGATGAGGATTGCGGAAGACCGGGATGTGTGGCGCGAACTTGGGGAGGCCTATGTCCAGCAGTGGACTGCGATAGGCTGAAGTGATATTATATACTAGCTGTGCCCCGCCTTCCTCGATAAATGGGCTATCTGACACTAAAATAATTTTTCATATTTGACCAATAGTTCCTGAGATTAGCGCGTTCAAACAAACAAACAAACAAACTCTTCAGCTTTACAATATTAATATAGACTAGCGGTGTCCGCGATTTCGTCACATCAATTATTCAATTATTACTCATTAAATTGATTATTAAGGGCACTTAAGATGAGACATGCGTTGGTAGAATTTTGTGAATCCCGGTTCTAAACTATTTTTTATTCTTGAGGCTATAAATTACGTAACATGAGAACTAAGAAACTAAAAAACAAAAAACATAATAAAGAAATGAGCTACGCTTTTATGAATCCCTATTAAATACACACCATTATTCTCCACTGTGTGGCTGTGTTTACTCTCACAAAAATGAAAAATAGTGGGAAGCGCTAACTCTTAAACCTCTATATTTTTATAACAATACATTATTATTTACACACAATACATGTACATGTTAAAATGCACACATTTATAATATATATAAAACTATAAATTAAATATTATTTGAAGTTTTTTTTTTGAATACTATTGCAGTAAAAATAATCGGTTAAAAATTATTATGTTGGACATCAACGTTTTAGATGTACGATGTAATAAGCAAATTATTGCGAGATTTATTTGACGAAATAAGCTGTTTTTTTTTTCATTGTGTCAAAAAACTATTAACTAAGACTATAATACATAAGATCTAAAATATTCTTCAATTTATTACAATATTTTTACGTTTCTATCATAATAATATAGTCATCATTATCACTTCATCAGCTATCGTTAGTCATAGCGAACATGTCCACCAACCCAGCACAGTAGCGTGGTGGATTAAGTTCCTTTCCTTCTCATACATGGAGATGACCAACAGTGGGATTTTACACGCTGATTGCGATGCGACACACAAAATGTTTAAGATTACAATATTTGTATTTACAATAAAATATAAATTATAACATTTACATAATAAAATGAAGATAGCGCTTAAATAATAAATCCAAACTCCTAAATAATTTGTAAATTTTTAATAATTGTTTTACTCGAGATACTGTGTCCTTTTAATCCTTAATTATTTATCAACGAAACATAAATCTCTTTTTGAGGCTTAAGCAAAAAGTTGAGCAAGATTAAATTACTGAATTCGTGAGTAGATGATATTCAGGAATGAGCCACGTTTTTATTTATTTCACAATAAAATTCGAATTGCAATGTTTCTGCGAATGTGAACACGATTTTAACCTTATAATACTGTGCTCTGAAAATGTATTTCAGGTTACATGATTATTTTTTATAGAAAAAAAATTTGGTTGTCCGTAGAGTTAATATAAATATTAAAATAGTTTTACGTGATAAAATCATAGAGAAACATTGATTAAATTGCATAATTTTATGAATTAAGCTGAATTATCATCACTGAATTGTTTCGAATGGCTAGCTCTGACATCACGCGACAAGTGAGATAAATGTGTCACAAGCCAACGCTTGGGCCGATCGTGCATCTCTATCGCTTGTTCCGCGCTCTCGCTTGCACGCTCAGGCTCAGCAGAACGTGACACTTTTTCGTGCGTGCAGTACAATATTGTACATAAAAAATTTTAAATAAATAAATAAATAAGTGATATAAATACAGTCGAATTAAGAACCTCCTCTTTTTCCTTGAAGTTGGTTAAAAAAAAACAATCGTGCCGCTTGTGTTTATTTGGAGATCAGGTTGGCTTGATGGTTATGTTAACTGGCTCTTGTGTTAGTGGTCGCAGTTTATCTCATCATCATCTCAGGACGGACATTTGCTGTAATCTTAGCGTTTCTATTTGGGTAGTAACAAACTTTAAATGGTACTTTGTGAATTTACCAGCGGCGCGTTGGCGTAACGGTCACAGCCATGGATTGTACCCGTTGTGCTGGCGGTTGCGGGTTCGATCCACGCACACGACAAACATTTGTATTGGCCATACAGGTGTTTGCCGTGGTCTGGGTGTTTGTGCAGTCCTTGTGGATCTCCCCACCGTGCCTCGGAGAGCACGTTATGTCGTCGGTCCCGGTTGTTATCATATACACCTGATAGCGATCGTTACTCATAGTAGGGAATATATCCGCCAACCCGCATTGGAGCAGCGTGGTGGATTAAGCTCTGATCCTTCTCCTACATGGGGAAAGAGGCCTATGCCCAACAGTGTGATATTACAGGCTGAAGCGAATTTACCAGCATCCAACATATATTTTTCATACCCCTAAGTTAAAGGGCGAGGGGTAATTAAGGGGGTTAATAACAGGCACAGGGGGCATAATCATTAAGCATTTAATATGTAAAACCAATAAAAACAAGCTTATATCTAACGATTGTGTACTCCTTTGATATTGAATTAACATTCAAAAGACATACACTTTTTATCAGGATATCATTAAACCTTATTTTTTTATAAAAGAAAGAGAGATCACAAATGGAGTCCATTTTTCGAATCTACATTTGTTCCAGACAAGGTATAAATTTAATTGTATCTGTTTATTCGATTGAACAAAATACCTCTATCGCGTGCTGTGCTGTGTGGCTACGGCACTAAAGAATTTAGCCACCCCCTCTCTTCCCGTGGGTGTCGTAAGAGGCGACTAAGGGATAACAAGGTTCCACAACCACCTTGGAGCTTAAGAAGCCGACCGGTGGCGGGATATCCATCCAACTGCTGGCTTTGAAATACACAGGCCGAAGACGGGCAGCAACGTCTTCGGTGCGACAAAGCCAGTACTGCGGTCACCAACCCGCCTGCCCAGCGTGGTGACTATGGGCAAAACACATGGGTTCACGTTATTTTTGGCGTAAACTTGTGGAGGTCTATGTCCAGCAGTGGACTGTATAGGCTGTAATGATGACCTCTATCGCGAGAAATATTTATTAATTTATCAGGATAATTAATGTAAATTTATAAAAAATAAACAATAAAATAAAAAATAGATATTTTACCTCGATTCTTTTTGACTCTTGATGAGGAATGTTTTGTTATTTTTAAATTATTATTTATTAATTTGAAAGATTTTTTTTTGTATAATGCAATAATACCTCTACTTAATGAACTTAACGTTTACGAGTGTAAGTTTAAATAGGTTTACTGCCTCTTCATGTTAGCGTCAATAATGAATACTCGCTTAAGCGAGTATAAGAATGGATTTGCTGAGAATACTAAATTGAGAAACCTCTTAGCGATAAATAAAATTAAAAAAAAATATATGAATGTAACAAACTTTTTTAAGAATCAAGCTATTTTTTTAAAATTCGCTAAAAAGAAAGAATAGAATAAACTTTTCGTTTAAAAGTTTTAATCAATATATAACGTCTTCTGTTCCTAACTAAGACAACGTAATGCATATACTAAGTATGAGCCGACTGATACATGGTTTTTTTGTAATAAATATGCATATAAATAAATACAAATAGTGCCCAGACTTTGAAAGATCATTTCCAAAAAAATCTGCTCTCAAGATATATCGTAATCCTCACAGGATGATGGTGAGTAAGATAGCCAGGAACTTCCACGGATGGTAGCGGGTGTACTGATGTCAATAAAACTTTCAATCCTAAGTGGAGTAGGATAGGAATGAGGTTGAAGGCAGGACACTTGTTTGCTATCCTAGTCGTATAAAATTTTTTAGTTTGGACCCACAACCCTGTAGCAGAAAGCAGGATCACTGTCAACTATGTCAAGAGGCTCCTCATATAGAAGCAAGAATGTTGTTAAATTATTATATAGTTTTGCATAGCTTTGAAATCGCTGAATAGTACAGGTTGCATTACAGATGATTTAACACTGTGGTGTGGATGCGGGTCGATCTAACCTCCTTAAGAGACAAACTTAAACTTTGTTCAGGTGTGTTCAACTTAGTGTTTAATGTCTCATCTCTAATCTACTCTAAAATTAATACAACGGAACTCGAATTATATAAACACCCTTCTATTAAATGTGTGTTTCAATAGGAACTTTAATATGAACCAAATAAGTTTTTCGATCTGTATTTTATATATATTATTTTTTTAAAGTCAATATTTCAGAAACTGAGGTAGAACACAGCAGGAAACTGCCTTCTCAAAATATGAAGTAGCCCGACTGGTGTAGTACCTCGGTCTTACAGAAGATCAGAGCTACATAATACTATTTTCAAGCAGTGTTTTGTTCCTATTGGTGAGTAAGGTGACCAGAGCAAAGAGAATGGGGATAGGGTCGGCAACACGCTTTCGATGCTTCTGGTGTTGCAGACATCTATAGGCTACGGTAATCTCTTACCATCAGGTGAGCCGTAAGCTTGCTTACCAACTTCGTTATATAAAAAAATAATGCTAAAATTACTAAAAAAAAATGTAGTAACTTTTCAAGGTTAGGCGTTGCAAGTCTTCTTTAGAACACCTGAGGTAATATCGATACCACATTATTTAATCACCCACATAAAACTATATTTTTAAAGTGTTTTCATCAGTATTCATTAAAATTTATTGTATTAAGGAGTTCTATCCCTGTACTCAAGTGCAATATGAGTACAACAAAAAAGACAGCAGCACAAAAGCACACATCAATAAGCCAAAACAAATGAGCCACTAAAGCTATACGCACATTTGTGTGAGTTACGTGATTACGTACTACATTTTTAGTGTTTAATTAGAGGTTGAGAATAGAATAAAACCTTCGTAGCCCCTCGACGCAATGAAAGATATAATTGTCGAGATAGTGAAAAAGGTTTAGCAAAAACTATCTTAGCATCAAATCTAATTCTGTTGTACTCAGGACCCACATCACAGCTGTGTCGTTACAATTTCGAGTAATGTCGAGCCTTCGTAACAATGAAGCCGTTTATATTATATAAGGCTAAAGCTATATATACGTTTTAAGATTTAATTGAAAGTTCTAAAAGAGTAACCGAGTAGTTACTTGCCGAGTGTTCTCTGCAGAATTCATCGGAATAAAGATTCTACAGGGAACATGTTTCTGTTTTTTGAGCTCAACATTAAACCTAGTTAAGTTCTTGTGCTGTGTGGCTACGGCACCAAAGAATATAGCCACCCCCTCTCTTCCAGTGGGTGTCGTAAGAGGCGACTAAGAGATAACAAGGTTCCACTACCACTTTGAAAATTGAGAAGCCGACCGATGGCGGGATAACCACCTAACCGCTGGCTTTGAAAGACACAGGCCGAAGATGGGCGGCAGCATCTTAGGTGTGACAAAGCCAGTCCGCCTGCCCAGCGTGATGACTATGGGCAACACACATGAGTTCGCGCATTTTTGGCGCGAACTTGTGGAGGCCTATGCCAGCAGTGGACTGCAATAGGCTGGAATGATGATGATGATGAAGTTTTTGTAGTAACGTTAGAGTAATAGTGACAATCCGAAAGTGCTTTGGAAACCTATTTGAATACAGCGAAATTGGATTGTAGTTTGATATGACCAGTTACAAATTACATCCAGCTTGAAAATACTACATTTGGGTTTAAGCCTCTATTGTGTAGGGGGCCACATTGGGGTCTATTGTGTAGGGGGCCGCTCATTAATCATGTTTTTTTTGGCATTATTACCTCCTCCCTTGGTGACACGTGATGAGGTTTAAGACTAAAATCACGTGAATTTTTTAGTACTTATGAAGAATCATAAAATTTTTAGAATATTATTTTTAAATAAAGGTATAAAATATGATCTAATTTTATTCTGAAATTAAGGACCATGATAAAAATATTGCCGGCATAACTGACGGCTGGCAAGCGAGGACTTCGTTCGTTGCTTGGCAACGGCGAGTCAAGGTCACACTACTCGCCACTTTTCGGTTTATAAATCGCGCGTTTGAAGAGAAAATAAATATACGTGATATCTTATTACACCCCCCCCCTGTAATATTTCGTGATTTTTACCTTCCCCCACGTGATTGATAGACGGCCCCTAGGAGAATCATTAGAGTATAAAAAGCATTATTGCTCCACTGTGCTTTAAAAATACCATTAGTTATCTCAATATTCACTTGAGCTACCATTAATTAGTTCTGCGATCTGTATTTGATTGACAAGTTCTGTTCAATTTATCTTATCTCAAACACATGATAATTATTTAGTAACTTGTAACCATTGGGTGTAAAATAATTAACTTCAGATAATGTTTTTTAAATAGTGCATAAATAGATATACAAAGGAAGGAAGGAGTCATCGCACAGTCAGTTACATACACTAAAGGTTTAGTATGGAGTAGAAGTTAACTTAGTAGTTGATAGATAGGTTGGTAGGTAGGTTGATAGTATACAAAATCGAAATCAAAATTAAAAACAGCTTTATTCAAATAGGCCCCAAGAGCATTTTCGAATCGCCATTTTACAAATTAAAACTTTAAAAATAAATTCTTATTTTTGTAGAAGTAAAGCTACCAACAATTCGGAATGTAGATTCTGCAGAGAAGAATTGGCAAGAAACTCCGCAGTTACTCTTTTGAAAAATAATATATAAAATGTGTTTTAGCACAAAATTAGTAACATTTTGCATAAAACACAGCGTCACCAAGCCCACACATCTTTATCAACTATGTAATCCTGCACCGAGTAATAAGCTTTATCTATTTTTTTAATACAAACTTTAAATTTATGTTGAGAAAATCCCAAAATTGTTTGTGGGATTTTATTTTACATGCGAATACCATGACCCAGAAAGGAAGCGCTTACTTTGCGCAGTCGGAAACTTGGAGTTACAATTTTGTTATTCCTTCTCGTGTTTACAATGCGATTATTACTTTTTCATTCAAAACTTTCTTAAATGTGAAAAACATATCTAAGAATATAATATTTTCTCGCCTCATTACTAACAAGTGTAAAAACGAGTGAGATTTAGACTACAAGACTGAAGTAAAACTGCTTTAGTTGTACAGTAATATACTCAATTTGTTACTCAGTTCGACCTATATATATATACCTATATATATATATATATATATATATATATATATATATATATAGATATATATATATTACGTATGTTCGGGGATAACTCTGTCGTTTATGAATCGATTTTGATAATTCTTTTTTTGTTGAAAAGAAGATATTTCTAGTTTGGTACCATGATAAGGAAACCAGGATCTGATGATGGGATCCCAGAGGAATCGAGAGAAACTCTCAAAAATCCGCATACTGGGTGTACCGATTTTGATGATTTTTAATTTAATCGAAAGCCGATGTTTATCGTGTGGTCATATTTAAATTTCATCGAGGTCTGATTACAACTTTTGGAGTAATCTTTGATATGCGGAATACTTGACTATTTTTTTTGTCTACCTACGTTGTATTACTTTTCAATATAATAGAAGTCGGTTTTTCTTCGTTTGCCTGCAAACACAATTATTATCTTCACTGACTTATATTTCTCTCAACTTCTGTTCGCCTCACCCGGTCACACTTTCCGTAACGCTCTCGCCACGCATTCACCAGCTTACTCCCCAAGTCAACAAGTACTCAGTAAATATTACTCAATAAAAACTATATTTATTTGACCAAACTAATTGGTTCAAGATATCATTTTACGACTACTATATTTTTTGGGTCACAGAGAAAGTAAAAACAGGATAATCGTTACATATAATTGAAGTAGCGAAGTAAACACGGCTTCTAGCTGTAAACATATAAAATGATATGTGAACCAAAACCCTACAAATGATGATAACACTTTATTATTTTTAGTGATGTCGTTGTTTGTAGGTCAACGATTACAGGTTGTATAAGGGCTTAACATGGGTAATACAGAGTATTCAATTTGAATCATCTTTGAGTAGTAAGCAGAGTTTTAGTAAGATTAATATTGTTACACGTTCAAGCCACTTCTAAAAAATATTTCATATAATATTTATTGTATGTAAGGTATTTACATATTTTCTCATATAACTAGGTCGGCAAACTAGCGTACAACTCATCTCATGATAAACGATTACTGCAGCTTAAAGACGTCTCTAACAACAGAAACATCGCAAGCGCGTTGCTGATCCTATCCCCATTTTCTCTACTCTGGTCATCTTATTCACCAATATGTACATAAAACTGCTTCAAAACAGTATTATTTAGCTGTGGTCTTCTGTAAGATCGAGGTGAACCCCAGTCGGGCTGCTCCATATTTTGAGCAGGAAATTTCCTGCTGTGCCATACCTAAAACATTACATTGTTATAGCTCTAGCCTTAAAGGACTACATCCTTTGTAAGAAAACCTTGCATATTATGTTCCTCTGTGTATATAACAATCATATTTTGCTATGCAATAAGTAATCAAGTTTGAATAAATACTAGAATAAATAAACGCTTTATCTATAGTCCGGAAACTCACAAAATACACAAGCACAAACGCCCAGACCACGACAAACATCTATACGGCCAATACAAATGATTGTCATGCGCGGGGATCGAACCCGCGATCACTAGCGCAACAACCAGCGACGAGACCGCTGCGCCAACGCGTCATCAAAAATCTGTCATATATTATGAGAACGTGTTTTACTGTGATTTTTATGGTTGTATATTTATGGCTGACGAAAGTAATTAAGGCTATGTAGTCACTTATGAGCATTTTCAATTAAAACACAAAAAAAAAAGTACAAAGAATAATTTATAATACAAAAATAAGAAAAACTTCAAAGGTATCTTCTCGATTAGAAAGCTTTAATTATCATTCCTTATACAAATGCTACATTAATTTCTTGAGACAATACGAATTAAAACTCTATATTGAACTCAAACAACGATACGGATGTTATATTTCAAAGGCCTCTTAGATACTTGGAGTGGCATAAATTAAAAATATACG
The DNA here is from genome assembly GCF_905220565.1 of Melitaea cinxia. NCBI lineage: Eukaryota > Metazoa > Arthropoda > Insecta > Lepidoptera > Nymphalidae > Melitaea > Melitaea cinxia. The sequence continues at coordinate 17,302,055 of NC_059401.1, forward strand.
CAAGTCAAACATTGAAGCGAAATTTGAAACACAGCTATTTCATTGTTTAGCGCTTTGTTTAAATATACGTAAAATAATATTAATTCACTTTGAACATAAATTTTGATGTTACGTTTAAGGCGTAATATTTAAACGTTACATAATTGTGTTTGATCTAAAACAAAAAAAAAAAAAAACGTGTCAGCTCCGACGTACGACTGGAGTTTACTCCTTCAGAGTGCCTAGTGCGAGTTTTGTTTAATCCGTCTCGCAATAACAGGCGTAAATTTTAACTTCATTTTGTATCGGAAATTCGGCATTTCAACCTAGTTCTCGCGTTTGCCGCTAGATGACTCTGTATCGATTGTTTCGTATACTATTCTCTATCGTCAAGGCTGCAGTGTTTAAATTCCCATGCAAAATAATCTTCACGTATAAACGCGTTTTCTCGTTTCTGTGAATAAAACTCGCACTAGGTACTCTGATCGACTGTCTAAAGAGGCACAAAAAAGGCTTACTAGTCTAAAAAAAAGATTAATACCATATCAAATGGTAAATAAACGAATCAAATAAAAAACGTAACGAGGTGATTAGTTAAGTAGATTTTACTGCTCATATTTTTTTCATAACTGGTACCTTATATGAAAATCGATTCTTAAAGAGTAAACTCCAGAACACAAATATAGTTAAAAAAAAACTTATTAGTGATAATTCAAAAATTACTCGTCAGATCTCGCTGATATCATGGACCATACGATAATCACCACTTTAAGAATAAATAAAAGAATCGCTAAAATCGGTATACCCATTAAAAAGTTATGACGTTAAATATTATAAATAAAAAATACACTCGAATCGAAGACTGCTTTTTTTGAAGTCGTTTAAAATTGTTTTATTCTGTTTTTGAAATTAAAATTTAAATTATTGGAATTTTGATAACTAATTAAATTGTGACTCATAATAAGTTTTTAGCTTATACAGTTTTTTTGTCATGGCTTGAACATTTATGTTTTGTGTGTTTCCAGACTACCGTGGGGAGTAGGATTTTTGTCCTACTGAAAGCCGCTAAGTATAAACCTTTTATAATTATTCTTATTATAATGATAATTACATATCTCAAATACACACTCAAGACATATTCAACAAGCGAATTATAAAAAGACAGACTAAGTAATAATAATTGAAATCAAGTGTTTCATACACCTAATAAAATAAAAATGCCAAAATAACAAGTAGCTTGTGTTGTAGTATTATATTTAAGTTTTTCATAAAATTTTGTGTTCCGCAGACTATAAAAATGTCCATATTGACACGGTGGATATTTAAAATAATTATTATGATTTTAAATACACGAATCTAAAAATAAGCATTTCACTGCTGGGCTTACGTCTCTTTCTCCATGTAGGAGTAGAATCAGAGCTTAATCCACCACGCTGCTCTAATGCGGGTTGGCGGATGTATCTCCGACCATAAGTAACGATCGCTATCAGGTATATATGATACTAGCGGACCCGGCAGACGTTGTTCTGCCCGGAAAACAGCTACCAAATTTGATAGCTTACATACCGATAGCAGCACCACCTAGCGGGTCCAATTGAGATAAAATACATAAACATATCTTCCAAGTTAGACAAAATTACAGATGTTTACAAAATTTGATAAAAATTGGTTCAGTAGTTTCGGAGTTACATACTGATAGCAGCGCCACCTACCAGGTCCGATTGAGATAAAAACTACCCTATCTCCCAAGTTGGACAAAATTACAGATGTTTACAAAATTTGATAAGAATTGGTTCAGTAGTTTCGGAGCTACATACATTTAAAATTTTCATTGTTAACGCCGTAATCTTTATTGGGCATGAGTTATGCTAAAATCCGCTCATCGATCATTTCTACATCACATATGATAGGAGATTCGTACCAAATTTGGAGTCGATAGTTTAAAAACGAGAATTTTCCATTGTTAACGCCCCCGCAACAATATAATAGGTAATGTGAAATAGCTAGCTAATACCATTTTTACTGTATGTAAATTAAATTAAAATGCGGTCTACGAGTAAGATCAATTTAATCATTAATAACTTACGTAAAATGCGCCCTAATATATTATTTAACATGAACTTTATTGAATAGCAATAAAGTTCAAATTGACTATATTTTATTTAGAAAACGTTTATATGGGAAAAAGAAAAGGGCTGTTTTTAGGGTTTTCCCGGCAATTATTCGGATTTTTCTCACCTTTAAAGGTTCTGTTGAAACCAATACGCCTGAATGTCTGACAACTAAAATGTAAATAAAAAAAGGCATGGGCACTTAAGAGCCTATGGATGCTCATGTTATGTATTAAAAAAAAAAAACGCCGGTATTTAAGCGCGTTCATGGCAGACGCTCTACTACACCAGAGCGTTGTTCTTGGCTAAGTAAACTAAACGACGCTATGATATAAAGACAAAGAACTTCGGACATACATTTCAATATTGTCATCAGTCAATATTAACCGGAGTCTGTAATATCCGGTTCAAGGAAGGAACTTTTTCGAATCTTATATTTACTTACAGCTTCAGGGACTGGAGACTTCTGAGATGAAAGGTATGGAAAAAAGGTGTCGTTTTCCTGCTGTTGGTATTTGGTAAGAGGGTAGTTTGATATTTGATCATGTTAAAATTCTGTTTTTGATTGAGAACATTTTAGAATTTAGTTAGTAATATCTAGTACTTTTAACACAAATATATATATATTACATATATATTTTTATCTATATTTTTATCTATATTTAATAATATTATTTGATAGTCTGGGACGCCCGTCGGCCCAGTGGACCGACGATCTATGTAAGATTTGCGATGGAGGCTGGATAAGGTTTGTCCAGCAGTGGAATGAGATAGGCTAAATTAGTAGTAGTTATAATTTTATTCGGGTATAACAAATATTATTTAAGGAGTAGCATCACTTTTAATCATATAGAAGAATTATTGATTGATTGATTAATTTAGTCTAACATCGGACCCCTGGACAAAGGTCTCTTTCTCCACGTTGTAGTAAGTTGGAGCTAATCCACTACGGTATTCCACTATATTACAGGGGTTTTCAAATTTATTTTGTCTGCTGCCTACTAAGAGAATAAATTATTTTATAGTGCCCCCTTTGGGCAATCTTTTATTGAATATTAGTTGATGTTCACAAGTTGTAGTCGAGACTCCTTATAGATTAAATGACCAATCGCCCCCCAAGCCTCTACACAACGCCACCATTTTTTTCCTAGCTCTCTTACCCTTTAGTACTGCAGCGCCCACAAGGGGGCGTTATCGCCCACTTTGGGAAATACTGCACTATTGCTTGGAAAATAATTATATTATACTTATGCCTATATACCTACTATGAGTTACAATGAATCTCGGGTACCTATGATATTGTTATCCGGGCCAGCTTAATTGCTCTCCGAGGCACAATGGGGTGATTCACGCTATACAGCACCAAAAATATCTACGATTATACCTTTTAAAATAACATTCAATTACTCGTTTCTTCTTTAAATTTCATATCTACAGAAAAATTTTCATAGATGGCGCTGCTTTAAAATTGTCTTGTCTACTTATATTCATTTAATTATGTTTATCGACTTAGTTACTTATATTGCGTGATTTTTATAGTGTGAAGCTAGCTTACATAGCATGGTTATTAACATAATAACAACAACATTCAAATATGCGTCGTTAGATTACACGTTGTTACAGAATGCGTTGAGGAAATAAAGGTTCACTGCTAGTTCCCGGTAGGTGATAGCATGATAATATGTAGCCTATATGTTGAACCGGCTTCTTAATAATATTCGTGCCAAATTTGAAGTAAATCCATGCGGTACTTTTTGAGTTTATCCCGGACATACATACAGACAAACAGACAAACAGACAAAAATTCTAAAAACTATATTTTTGGCTTCGGTATCGATTGTAGATCACACCGCAAGTATTCTTTAAAAAAAATATTCAATGTACAGTTTTGACTTTCCTACCATTTTATTATATGTAATAAATAGATTTTGTTGCAATTACAATTAAGTTCATGAGAATTGACCTACTTAAATCAATGTTCAGATACGTCTTGCAATGCTGAGATACGTTCATGTTTACATCACTCGATCACCACTTACTGTCGTGACCTTTTTGACTTTTCTTTTAACCCATCTCTCGTCAATACTAGCTAAGAGGTGCTCTCAACCGGCTTTTTATTTTGTCAGACTTACACAACTAAACACAGAATAGTAGTGATTACTATTAGAATTAAAGACAAATATCACATTTGCTGATATCACATATAATGAAGAAGCCCTGGAGTTTTTCACATCCGCTGTAGTAACAGAATTTCGAAGTCAGACAGTCAATCTTTCGTTTTAAGCTTGATACGATTAATTATTGTTTGTTCAAGGGTTAGTTTAAGGATGTATTAATAAAAAATATGACCGAAGCAAAGACAGTTTTCCAGTTACATTTTTTTAATTATATCAACAAATGTAATTGCACAAAGCGCTATTAATTTTAATAAATAAGTGACTGAAAAATCCACTTTCTTTCACATTATAACTCTATAATGTTTGTTGTCAACTCAAAATTTACTAAGTTGTTTAAGTTTTCTAATCAATTATAAACAAACGAACACAAGAATTATTCTCTTTATATTATTTATACAAAATTATCCTAATGAAATTTTATCTTAAGCTTATAGCAATAAGTACGCTCTGGTTTAGTTATCGAAAGTTTAATATTGGTTTTTGGAAATGTTACTAAACGTTATTAAAAGACAACAAAAGCAAGACAATCGATCGAATACGATCGGTTCAAGCTATAAGTCACTTTATATTTGAAATGCTTGAATTTTTTGAATTTAACACTGATAGTTTTAGAGGTTTCTAATGAGATGTCGTAAATAAACATTTTTTTGCGCTTACATTGCTAATATATATTTTATATTTAGTATCAGCATTGCACCTCTGCAAAGCCGGGGCGGGTCGCTAGTATTACTATAATTTGCTTTCACTCTGGGAGCGAGTAAGTCTTTTATAATAACCATTTAACAAAATACAAAGATATAAAGAAATGCTTCATACTCCACGACCCCATTAGGGTATGAGTCCTGTGTCAGTGGTCTAAAAACACATATAACGCAATAGGTAACGCCCAGACCAACAAGAGAATTTTTATAATCTATAGAATCATTTGTCATATGCTTGGATTGATTATAACTCTCTATTATACCGTTTCTGTAACCACGGTACTGTTTTGTCAATATCGACACAGTTATTTAAAAACAAATCAATGTTTGAATTATTCTTGCTGCACGCTCATAATAGCGTTGCTAGGCAACCATTTTCATGAAATTGACCTCGGTTATTCACAGCGTAATGTTATAATAATGTAACCATGGTAACCGTATCATTTCAATATTGACCAATAATTAAATGAATTAATCAAAACAATGCTTTGAACATTAAATTTAATTAATAATTGTAAAATGGACAACGTTTTCTCTATTTTATCTGTAACGACTTTTGTCATTTAATTTACAATTTTTTTTTTAAACTTGTATAACGTAAGTATGATGGTGATGCGAGAAGTGACATTCACATCAGCTAGCTTAGTCTTAGCTCAGAATAATTATGTGTTTGAAAAAAAAAATTTTTTTTTTTATTTCGATTATGTCTTCGTGAGCAAGACATGACGAGGAAACGTACAAGTACTAAAACCCAAATCAGAAAAAAATTGTATATTTATCTATATTTTTGTAATTTTATACATTTTTTTGTACATTAATAATATTATAATAATAGTTTGTTATTCTAATTCACGATTCTAGTTTTTAATTCAATTAAAAAAAAATGTTATAATTCATAAAACGTTGCAACGACTATCTATTTTACGTAATTTTGAACACTACCCTCACATTTCTACGCAAATGTCAACAGTTCTATTTTATGTTTTATTCGGTTGATGTTTATAACTAATAAGCGGATAATTTTGCTATCTGATGTTTTTTATGTATAACTTACATTTTTACTAACTACTAAACTACTTTACTAATTACTAAATAAATTATAGAATTTATTTAGTTACGTAAACAAAATAAAACTAACAGGAAAATCGGTAGATTGGATTGCGTTGATTTAAATCGTTGTTACTTTGTACTTCTATATTATTATGCATGATGTATTCACCTTAAAAGGCAGCACATTTAGTTTTAAGTTTATAATAATAAATAAATACTTTTTATTGTACACCACAAAGAAACATTGCAAAAAAAGTGATACATGCAAAGAAAGATGTACAAAGGCGGTCTTATCGCTAAGAGCGATTTCTTCCAGACAACCTTTGGGCATAGGATATGGCGTAGAAAAAGAGAAGCGGTAGGGAAGTGTACAAAAAGTTGATAAAGAATTGGCATATAGTTAACAAGCAGTATGATATTAAAAGAAGTAAATAAATATACATACATATACATATACATGTGGCGACATCTATCGCGCGAAATACGAACGACTACAAACTACGTAATTAGAGAAAACTGACGTATGCTACATCGCGCTATCAGAGTTTTCAAAGTGATTAAGTATATATACAAGATCCCGACAATAACCGTCGGGGCGTTAGCCCGCCAGACACAACACCCGTCTGGTCGGAGGATCCTCCCTTTTCGGTGGCGGAGGTGATTCTTCACACCATGTTCCTCCACACTTCTAAGCTGGTGACCCCGACGTGAACATCAGCGCAGCCTTCGCAAGCTACGTCATCATCACTTGACACCGAGCATGAACATCGGCGCAACCTTCATCGTCATCATCACTTCCTCAAGCTTTCGAGCAGCGAGAAGCATCCAGCATCTACGGCTTCAGCCAGCCAGCATATATACACGGCTACTACGGGTATCCTGACCACCAGCATGCAGCGGACGCGCATTCCTGGTCATCGCCCACAGCCTTCTCAGCGACTTTGGCACAGCACACTGCACTTCGGCCGGTCAGCAAGCAGAGACGCACTTCTCTCCTGGTCGACGCAGCAGCCAGCCACTACGCAGCACTGCACCACTCCGACTCACTGGAGCATATGCAGCATCACCGCAGACAGTTTCGACTCACCGTGAACTATGCGGCATCTGGTTCCGACTCACTGGAACATTCCACTGGCCCGGCAAGCATCACAAGATGAATGGACGACTTAACCTGCTATCGACCTCCAGTCTCGGAGGGGAGTGATGTGGCGACATCTATCGCGCGAAATACGAACGACTACAAACTACGTAATTAGAGAAAACTGACGTATGCTACATCGCGCTATCAGAGTTTTCAAAGTGATTAAGTATATATACAAGATCCCGACAATAACCGTCGGGGCGTTAGCCCGCCAGACACAACACCCGTCTGGTCGGAGGATCCTCCCTTTTCGATGGCGGAGGTGATTCTTCACACCATGTTCCTCCACACTTCTAAGCTTGATGTGGAGAACCCTTCATCATTTACATAAATAATATATATGTCACACACACTCACACACACACACACAAACACGCACACACTCATACCTGTATATATAAATGTATATATAAAAATTATTTCATTAAAGTAGAAAATAAAAATAAAAATTATAATATTGATAAATTTAAATATCGTACAATGTAAATGGACTCGGCCTATTATTAACTTCATTACCGATCAATTGTTTTTTCGAATCTACCGACATAGAAATTGTGTTTATACTTGCTTACGTCTCGTTTACGATCTATGTCTTCGCTTGCTAATTATTTAATATTTAAGTGTAATAAGTGTGAATTGTTAGTGTGTCGTTCAATGTACTCTAATCTATTGTGTTGTGTATTAAACTGTCTCTTAGTGCTGTAATTGGACTTTCTTTTTTGTGTACGACGACCCGGCTTGCATAAAGGTACCTACACCGAAAATTACTACACACCCCTTCTGAATTATAATCATAAGATATAGTGTAGTGAGTAATCTCATCATAACCACCACTACCACCATACCATCTAACCCCATATACATATACATATACATATACATATACATATACATATACATATACATATACACAATATACAAGTTTGTTTATGTATTTACATTTATTGCTTTGTATCGATGTAGTTGCCTCTGGTGGATTAAATAAATAAAATAAAATAAAAATAAAATAATAAAAAATATTTGGTTCAAGCAGAAATTGAACTATCAACAGTAAGCGTTAATGGAATTACGTATCCGGCTGAGATAAATGATGATACAAAAATTACGAAACAAGTTTGTCTACCAATTTAGACGAAATTGACCCTTTGAAACTTAAATATATGTTTTGAAGCGGAAATCGTCTTTGTTTTAAGTTAAGGGTTCTTTGATGAACAGGTTCCGTGTTAGGGTTATAAAGGACATGCAATTCTGCGTATTAAAATCCCTTGAACTGGAACATGAAATCAATTATAAATAGTAAATACGTAGTGTGTAATAGTTTATACGTAATGTTTACTTTAAAAATATATTATTGGGATCTGCCCAAATGTTAACACGCTTTTTTTTTCCTTGACTTTTATCTAAATAAAATTTAAAATAAAATTAGCTATCATAGCTGCTATCGAAACATAAATAAAAAATGTCCTTCAAAAATAACCTTATTCAAATAGCCATCAAATCCACCATTGAACTGCGAACAAATCAAAAACATTGAACCATAATTAAAATCAAAATTTTAAATATGATTAAAGATTAAGTTACCGCCTATTCAGAATGTAGATTCTGCAGAGATGAATTGGAAGACATTCCGCAGTTACTTTCGAAAAAAATTGTATTTTTAATATAAGATTGGTAATATCTTGCATGAAATGCGGCTTCACTAAAATCCACGCGTCTTTATCATTATATATCCCAGCACTGAATAATGAGCTTTAGTTATTAATTTCTTTTTACTACAAACTTTAAATCTATCTAAACTAAAGTTTCTAACTTTGTTTGTTTGTAGGAGGTAATCTTCGCAAATACTGATCCGATTCGCAAATATAATAATTGATTTTTAAAGTTTTAATTTGTAACATGACGATTCGAAAGTGCTCTTGAGGCCGATTTTAATAAAGCTGTTTTTGATTTTGATTTTATATCTATAATAATATTATAAAGAGGTAAAGTTTATACCGTTGTTTGTATGTAGCAGGTAATCTTCGCAAATACTGATCCGATCATGAAAATTCTTTCACTAACAGAAAGCTACACTATTCAGGAGTATTATAGGCTACATTTTATTGTTATTGAGCATAAAATTCAGTGAAAAATAATAGTAGGTATCATACGTAAATCAAGTCGGAGAAATAAATAGTAAATAAATATTTTATACACATACGGTCATCTGTTCCTAAATTAAGCACTTTAAAACTTGTGTTATAGGTAACAGCCGACTGGTATAGCTACATTTTTTTTCAATAAAAATTCATATATAAATAAATATATATATTACACCCAGACTCGGTTTGGGAATCGAACCCATAACCTCCGGAGCAGAAATGAAAAATGAAATGAAATGAAAATGCGAGAAATGCGAGCGAGATGAAAACTACTAGGAGTTTATATTTGCATCACAAAAATAATTTACGCCCGACGAAGTGGGCACGGGTCTACTTTAATACAAAATTAAAATAATAATCTTTTTAATATAAATATAAAATTAAAATATAAAAGGAAAGCAAATCATTCAAACCTTTGGCTTCAATTAAAACCTTTGGCCTATGCGTGATCGACTTCATTTGTGAATTTTTCATTAAATTCAAATTACTGGATCGTATTTAATTACTATGTAAATCGCACGAGCTAGAATCAGAAGCATCTGGGCTGAAGTGTGACGGCAGTCACGCTTACTATTGCAATTAAAAGCGCCGACACGACTTCTCGATCATTTATCAAGATTATAAATGAACTAGATTGAAATCAGTTCAAGGTGATATAGAAAGCGAACATTTTTCTTAACTTTTTTTACTGATGTAGGGCACAGTAGACAATATTCTGCTCAAAATCTGCCCGGCTGGGGGGGGGGGGGTACTTCAAAGCAGTGTTGAGTTCCTGAGGTGATTAAGGTAACCGGAGCTCGTACTGGGGAATTCGGGGTAGAGTTGTAAACGCGCTTGCGATGCTTCTGGTGTTGCAGGCGTCTAAGAGCTACGATAATTGCTTATCATCAGGCCGTACGCTTGTTTAAAGGTTTTCTACAAACTTAAGGTATATGAAACTAAGGATTTATTTATCTTCGAAAATATTTCTGCAATTTTAAATTGAAAAAAAAAAACCTGTTCTGATTTCTACTTCCAGTATAAAGTGTCCCATGATGTATCAATTAAAAACATAAATATAAATACAGATAATAAAACAAGTTAAGGATACCAAACATCAAATAAAACCTCCCATAGGGAAGATGTCTCCTTTGAGAGGGATAGTGTCCAATATAACGATTGAATCTAAGGGTCAACTGTGGAATTGCTTCTTAAACATATACATAGTTTTATATGGACATCTACGAGTATAATAAAACCGAGACCAAGAATTTTGTACATACATTTTGTTTACATTTGATTTTGTTTAGTGTTATGGACATCACGGCAACATGATTAGTCTTAGTATTTGATTTTATCGTTTCGCTTCAATGTAATAGCAGCAGGGATCCTGGGCATAGGCCTCTTTTCCCATGTAAGAGAAAGATCAAAGCTTAATCCACCACGCTGCTTCAATGCTGGTTGATGGATATTGTATCGTTAATTTGATTTTAATTGAAATAATATCATTTTCTTAAACAATTTAATAAAGAGGTTTCTTTGCTCTTTTTTCTTTGTAATTAAAAAGTTATAATCAAAGAAAAATCAAGCAAGTCTAGACTTATATTATTTAAAAAGCAACTAAAACTCTTTTGTGTCATTTTCCTAGTTGAATCGTAAAATTTATTCGGATTTAAATCAAGATTATTATAAAAGAAATTTCAACCTCGTTATTGTTCTTTTGTAAACTTTGCCAAATTCACGGAAAACATTTCGGCTGTCTTAAAACTATTTCGACAATTTCCATGTTACGAGTATGCATAGTTTTGAAAATTGAATAAAAAAAAAGTAACATTAAACAATCTTCTTATTAAATTTAATACGACCTTTGTTATTGGAATATTTTAGGATATCTGCTAGTTAGTAAAGATATTTAATTCATTGTTTTTAACGTTTAAATCTAAAGAAAACTATATGCAAAAAAAAAAATTGAAAATCTAAAACTTGATAACGTAAATTTAACAATTCGACAAGTTCATGTTTTATTCAGTAAGTCACTGAGTTGTGAAGCCGTAGGTGGTGTTTTCGTAGACATCAAAATATCGATGCCTTAAATAATCTGCAATGTCATAACAAGATAACACCTACGATTTTACGATTCAGTGACGTTATTAGAAACGGACATTTGTTAAAAAATTGTTTCAGGACTGAAAAATTGTTTCACTTTTTTAAAAAAATATGCAGACATACTTGTAGATTATTAGTAATGATTCTTATCTGTTGTATTGTAGTTGATGTAAAAATATAAAAAAAAAAATGCGAGTGTTTGTCGTTGGAGTTTTCTCGTTGCATTGTTAATTTTATTTGATTATTTTCTTTGAATTTAAGGTAATTTAGTGATCTTGGATCATTGTATTATTATTTTCTTTTACTTGGCGCCGATTCAAAATTACTTAGGTTTACCTAGACTAGTTTAGAACTTAGTTAGGCTCCACGGTTCGCTTAAACTGAAAATAAAAAATCATCATGTGGACCAAGAAATCAAAGTTAAAATGGTTGATAATTTAAGAAAGTATATTTTTAACACTCTTTTCTTATTTTGTTTCAGAAAAAAAAATCTCTAACTTCGTTTCAGTAAAAAACAAATCCTTATTCAATTACCTTAAAATTGAAGACAGTTTTCTACATGAATGTCCTACTTTGTGGTCAAATAAAACTTTGTTTCAAGAAACTAGGAACAAAATTTTCACACTGAGGGTAGTAAACGATGTAGCTGAAAGAACAGTTAAGTTGATGCAAGACTTTAATGGATTAATCACAGTTGAAGAGCTATAATAACAATATTTAATACGTTGCCTACAAGGACACCGGAAAATTTATCCTGACTGTAAAAAACAAATGTTAAAAGGAAAATTTAAACAATAATATTATTTTTTAACGTTAATAAGTGAATAATATACTATTCAGGTGTATTGGAGTCTTAGTTAAGTAAAAAAAATTAAATTCTTAATTCCTCCTATACTAAGTCGGTACAAATTTTCATGCCAAAACTTTGGCATCATGACGTCGGCACGGCTTATCCATTGTTCAATTGCAATAATATTTATTAATTGAGTCAATGAGATCAAACGGAATAAAAATAGAGGGTATGCGTATTTGGTTTCGCGAAAAAAAATTTTTCCTTATGTCTTGGGACACCCTAATATATATGTATATACCGATATACCCATGCTCCCCAGGTGTACAAAAATGCTGCTCGAATAAGAAAAATTATATTTAGGAGATTCTAATAATAAGTAAAAAATACACAACTAAGCATTAAAATCTGTGAGTAAACAATACACCATCCCTCTTCTCTCGCCCTTAGGATATTTTTTTTAATTTAAATGGAACCAACTATGATACCATATCTAATAAAAAAATAATTGAAAAACGGACTAATCTGTACAAAGTTATGCGTGGTCATACATAAAAAAATATACGCTTGGACTTGAAAAATGTCCGGTTTTCGTCAGTTAAAAATATTGAATGTAAAACGATTAAAAAAATCAACAAATTGCTTGAATACTTTTTAAAATCACCCTTTTTACCACCATTATCTATTCCTATAATAAAATTTAAAGAGTTCATTTCTGTATATTGAGAATATTTTTAATTTGTTTAAGTGAGTCTTCACTCTGTTACGAACAATGAAGATATATTTTTTTCTGTCTGCCTAGGTCTTGTATAGGTTGCGTATTATACAATACTCAATACGAAATACTAACGTGATACTTCCACAAAATTAGAAATAATTTCCGGAAATTTTTTGAGCCTTATCACACTAAAACTACTTTCGAACTCTAACGGTTGCTTAAATAAAGATTATCACGAAAGATCTAATAAATTAACATCCAATGACATTACTTTTCGAAGACCAATTAAAAAATCTTCAATTTTTATTATTATATTTGTATAAAAAAAGAACCTCATATATAAATTTGAAAGAATCGTTATCAAAACGAGGACAGTCTTAATACGATTATTTAAGCAAGTTATATTCTAGTGGGACCACTTAGAGTTTTAAATTCTATCGTAGAAAGTTACTCAGGCATATGGATTGTAATCCACCTGCCTTTCTTTCCTCTTAGGGCACTGAAGTTTGAACGACGTTAACTTTAGGCTCCGAATGAAATGAAATATACGGGATTAAAATTTGAGCGGAAATAAAGTGATCGATTTGGTGCTGGTTATTTTTAATTGACTTAAATAAGAGGAGGAGGTTCTCGATTCGACTGTATTTTTTATATATTACCTCATACATTTTTACGAAGTGTACCGATTTTGATTACATTCTAGGCAAGCTTGCATTATTATAGGGCGGTATCTTCACTTACCACCAGGTGAGATCGCAGTCAAGCGTTAGTATATAGATTTAAAAAAAAAATAGTGCAATCTGACGAGTACTTTTTGAAGTAGTCGTCGTTTATCTTTCCTAATGATGCGTTTTAATCAACAATTCTTTCGACTAATTTCTTTGTATTACTTGTCTATGTAAATTGAAGTCGGTTTTACTTTCGTTTACGAGCAAACACAATTATTAACATATTTGACTGTTGACATCTTGACAGAGTCGCATTTAAAACAGGAAGAAACTGCGCGTCAGAAGCTCGTCCATAGACGCAAGTACTGGCATTCAAGAATTGATATTGAATTTAGAAAAATGTAAATGTTGACAATTATTGCTAATTTACATATTACTGGGAGTAGTGTGCATTGCAATGTTTTTACGTTTATACTCGAAATTTAAAAAGCAATCATGGGTTAATTTGAGCTTTGGCAAAGGCAACGCAAAGGCTCTTTACCTTGTTAACCATATAAATCACCAAATGTTCTTTAGTCTTCCGCTGAATTCTGACCTTAATCAGTTGATTGATGATCTTAATCAGACGTCGATTTCGAAACATTTGTCTACAAGTATCACGTATCATCAACGTTACGGTTGCTAATAAATGGTTACTCTTTTTTCTCTTTTCAGTTTTAAGGCCTTGGGTTCAATCTTCGTCTGGGTGCAATATTTATTAAAAAGTAAAGTAAGTATGGATAGTTGGTTGTTACTTATAACAAAAACATTAAGTTTCCTGCCTTAGAAATAGACACTTGTGGATATAAGTTTTTACTGAAAAGTTCAAAAGCGAAATATATTATTATGAGAATAACGCGACGTGTGTTTACATTTTGACCTTTTTTATCTTAAATTTCCATTAAATTCGTGCACTACGTTTGTTTGATACTTCTTTCTTAATTTGTCAAGAACTTTCTCTTTGTGATAAAAGTTCCGTCGTTAAGTGTTCTGCACGCGATATTTTCATTACTCACGGCTATTTTCCATTCCGAAGAGAAATAGGGAATTCTGTAGATGTTTCAAAACATTCTTACTCTTTTAGATTTGATTTTTGATCGAAATATTTGCGTCTGTGATAAAATTTCGATTATCTTTACAGTTTGCCTCTTCTTAAAATTACTTGTTTATTTAATGTTTTGCAAAACTATACAAAACATATAGATCAAAAGACGCTCTTAACTTTTAGTCAGTCTAAGGCTACGAACAAAGAAAAAAAAAACAATAAAATTAGTAAAAGATAACTTAAGTAATTAATAAATATTACAAAGTGGGGAGAACTTATATAATAAAATAATCTATACATATAAATAAAAATGAATGTTACTAAGCGCATAAGTCGTTACTAAGCGAATGGCTCGATCAATTCGGCTAATTTATTTTTTGTATGTTCCATAAGGCACACGGAATTTTTTAATACTAATAAAAAAAATCTATTAACTTTTGACAGAACAAAGTCTGTCCGGGTAGCTAGTACATAAATACAATTTTATTAGCGATTTTTTTTAAAAGAGGTAGACTAAAGCAAAATATGGCTGTTGTTGTAGCATAATACTCTAACATAATGACCTAAATCTTATTTGTTAAACGGTTAAGGAATCCAATTCTAGCTGAGTATGCAATCGCGTACCATTTGTAGACTACGCTCTAAGCAATTTCGTCACAAAAAGGGTCAAAGCGGGTCGACCAAGGTGACCTAACGGAAGACTTGATCTAATAGTAATCTAAATCCTTTTGTATCTTGGATTCGAATACATATATCTAGACTAGCAGATGCCCACGACTTCGCTCTCGTAGAAAATCATAATAGGCTCAAAGAGCGGCTAAAGTAGCGTATAATCATTATATTACAACAATTTAGGACTTCTTTGTATAACTCATCACCTTTTGTGCGCTAAAGCCAGTATGCTTCCAGAGCTCGGCCTCGATCACGCTTCACGGAACAGTCGTGCTAAATAGTATTTATGTGTCCAACGGTTTTTGAGATTTTGTCATAAGTAAATGATTAAACAATTTTATGTAACACCAATTACACCACATATTTATTTCAAGTCTAGGTTTATTTCCTTGTGAGTCTAGATGAACCTTCACACCATACCTAGATGAGTCAGATGTTAGTCCCGGTTGTTAACATAGATGACTTCTAAGAGACTTTTCCTCAAAACAAGGAAATTATCCGTCAGCCTTAAGTAGATTTTTTCAAGGTACAGTAGCAAAAAAATAGGTAAATAAATATATTTTGATATATTAGACTAATAGGCTCGAGTAACGAGTGTTTTTTTATTTCATAGTGTGACCATAGCCTACGGATGTCTGCACCACCAGGAGTTTTGAACCTAATCCCGAGACCTTGCTTACCACAGAAACATAACACTACTGAAGATCAATGTTATTTAGCTGTTATCTTCTGCAAGATTAACATAGCTCTTTAAATAATTATTACATTTCACACAAGATCCGAAAACCCGCATTGGAACACCGCGGTGGATTAAGCTCTGATCCTTCTCCTACAAGAGGCCTATGCCCAGCTTTGGGATATTAGAGGCTGAAGCGTAGCGTAAGCGTACACAAGAGTTGTCTTTTATGGTCTTGATGTTTTGGTATGATGGATAGTGATGTTTGGTTGGTTGGACGCGTTAGCGCAACGGTAATAGCACTGGCTGTTGAGCTCGATTCCCGTTCACGACAGATTCTACCGACCATATAGATGTTAGTCGTGGTCTAGGCGTTGTGTTTGTGTATTGTATGTTTCCAGACCCACAACACTGGAGAAAATCCTACCCGAGGATCCGTTGAGTGTGAAGAGCTTATTAATTATTTATTTGGTATACAGATATTCTTATTGTTAAACCCAGACGTATTCACTGGATATTTTTTTTGACAACAATTCTTTTACAGTTCGTAAGTACGCAAGTACAAATAGCCCTTAAAGTATGACAATTTACGGCTTTAGGGTGCGGTAATAAAACAGAAACGTTTATGACCGCTATCTCTGTAACTTCGTATTACCAGTCACCGTTTTCTGCGGTTCGGATTTTTGATGTTTCAAATTATTCGCGGAAATCAACTCTATTGTTGTAGGATAATATTTTATCTTTTATTATTTCTTGGTCGAAGTTTTGATATCTTATTTTTTATACAATACATATGTTTAGTAATAATTGTGTTTGCTCGCAAACGAAAAAATACCGACTTCAATTACATAGACGTATTGTCAAAAAAGCATCCTGTCTCCAGACTTTAATACACCTTCAGCACTTTTCATTGGCAAAATCATCGGCGAAAAGCTGATGGAGCCATAGTCTTTAAAGAAAAAGAAGAATTACATAGACAAATAATACAACATAAGTTGTCGAAAAAAATTAACAAACGCACTAGTCGTCTCTACGATTTTCGAGGATTCCCATCGACTTATCTGGTATTCCATCATCAAATCCTGGTTTCCTTACCATCCTTGAGATACCCCCTTTCCAACAAAAAAATAATTATCAAAATAGGTTCATAAACGACGAAGTTATCCCCAAATATATATAAAAATAAAAACAGATATATTTATTTATTATTTATATAAAATTAATCAGTACGGATTTACTACTTACACTAATTAACATTTCAAAAAAAATAATAATTACATTAATTAATCATAATAATAAGCATAAAAACAAAACAAAGAAAAAACAAAAAAAAATAATAGTAACATTAAAATCAGTCAAAAATTAAACAAAAATATAAACAAAAAAAAGATAATTACACGTCAGTTCATATAAACAATAAAAAAAAGCTCGAATAACGAGTCCTCCTCCTTTTTTGAATTCGGTTAAAAAAGTATTTGTGTGCAATTCACGCATGGCAGAAATGAAACTTCTCCTCAAAAGCACTTTTGTATGGTCATTTTACAAATTAAAACTTTAAAAGTAATCACTATTTTTAAAAGTGGATCTAGATATCGAACTTAACCCCCAGAGCAGAGTATATCAATGGGCTAGCGTAACATTACCAATATTAAAGATCAACGCCGGTGTATCATTCCGATGTAAATGAATGCTTACTATGAAAGCTCGGCATACCCCTATTACTTTCTTCCTGTCCTACTTTTTAATTACAAAAAATGTGAACTAGTCTAAGAAAACCCTCAAAGAAAAGTCCCGAAGAAAAATCTACGGCCTTCACCATTTCGTCATGTACAAACTCATCTGTCTATATACATCATTTATATATCATCCTGTCTATACATATTCTGAGATACCGCTCTGTTCATACCAGTGGTTGCAGGTTCGATTCTCGTTCGGTATGGAAATTTTTCAGAACAAATTATTTCTTTTACTTTGAGAATCTATCTTTGCAGGTCTCTAAGCTGTGCCCCGAAGAACACGGTAAGCTGTTGGTCCTGGTTGTCTTCATAAATACCTGATAGCAATCGTCACTCATAGTAGGGAATATATCCGCCAACCCAGCGGATGTTACAGACTTTATCAAGCAATCAAAGTACTAGTCATTACATTAAAAAATCTCTTTGTTTACTAAAAAATGGTTGGCAAGTATGGCTGAAAAAGCTTACCTGAAGTTGTTCTAGACTATATAAATAGTTTTGATAATCAATTATTCAAAAAAGATTTCTTATTAGATAAGGTTAAAGACACTATACCAACCTGATGTGTGGTAGCGCAGCAAACTAGGCAGCTGTTTTCCTTAACAGAAGAAATGACACAAATATGATGATGTTTGAAGGATACTCCACAAAGAACTCTATCTATCTGACACTTTATGTCAAATATAAGATCAGTAATACTTAAAGGTGCTGTGTGGTTACGGCATCTAAGAATAAGAGGCGACTAAGGGATAATACAGTTCCACTACCACCTTGGAATTTAAAAAGCCGACCGATGGCGGGATAACCATCCAACTGCTGGCTTTGAAATACACAGGCCGAAGACGGGCAGCAGCGTCTTCGGTGCGACAAAGCCAGCTCTGCGGTCACCAACCCGCCTGCCCAGCGTGGTGACTATGGGCAAAATACATGAGTACACGCCATTTTTGGCGTGAACTTATGGAGGCCTATGTCCAGCAGTGGACTGCGAAAGGCGGCTATGACGAAGATGATGATGTGATGAATACTTTTAGGTACATCTACGTTAGTGTTTATTTTACTCCGATTTTTTTTTTAATAAACAGTTCACAATCAACGGCCCTGAATAGGATTTTTTCCTGTGCCAAGGGTCCGGACACACGTAACATACAAGCACAAACGTGTTCTGGACCACGACAAATATACATATATGGCCAATATAAATGTTTGTCATGTGCGGGTACAGCCAATGCTGTGCCAATGCATCGTCTATAAAAATATACTTTTCTCTTATTTGTTATTCAAAAACGTTACATAAAAACACTTTTAAAAGGCAAAGCAAGTAGGTAAAGGCAAATAAAAGTTGATAGGTCAAACGTCGAACAGACTTGATTGCGAGGAAAATAAAAGAAAATACATCACAAGGAACCGTCTCGACGCTCTTTGTCAAAATGAAATGAAAGACGATAATAAAAATACACTTTTATTCCAAAGTCATGCACACCTACATTTTGTTTTCTAAGAGTAACATTGTGATATTGTGCTATTTATCATCGAAGAATCTATCCAGTCCGCCGTATATCAAATATAATGGGTTTAGGAGTTGATCGCACTAAATACGATGCGTTGCAATACCACCGATGACTTGAATTTTCTTTTGCATTTGACGACTTTTGTCTAAAATTCCTAAAATGTTATTTAACGCAACGCATTCAGTGTGGAGAATTCCTTAGTCAGCTGAGTTATATTATGATTTACAATCAACCTCAAAAATATGACGATACCAAGAAAACGCATACCTTTTGTTCTACAATGTTCTATCATCAACATCCTTTGTTACAATCGAGGTGAAATAGTTTGATGTGATTTTATGTTCACAGTTTCATATTATGTACAAAAAATTATTTGTTTGTTTGAGGCTTATAAAATAAATTATTAATAATTATAAAAAATTATAATGGTTAATTGTCACTTCATCAATGTACAATAATGAAAATGAAAAAAAATATAAAATATTTTATAAAATAGAAATCTTTTGCAATTTATTTTTGTAATCAGGTTTATTTAAAATTACACAGCCTACATTAAAATTAAAATTTCCGACACGGTTTTATATTTTAATCATATTAAATTTATGTAAATCCTTTTATTTATATACATTATACTCAATGTCAATTTAAAATAAAATAAATTTGTCGAACAAAAACAAGCCGGGTATTATTTATATAACGAGTATCTTTACATTAATATAAACAAGGGAGAAATTCATCGCGTAAAGTATTAGTGGCGTTTTATTGAATCTAGTCGCGTCAATTCTTGTCGTTTTCCGTGAACTACGCGACGTGACACGCAGTTATACGACGTGACTCGTCGTAACGCGACAAATAATTAACGTCGCGAGAACAAAAGCGACAATATTAAACTTATTATGAGTGGAATGTCTATTTGATGATTTCTAGTGTCACGTCACATAGCATTGTCACATTTATCGCTCACTAAATGTGACATGTGTCACGTAGGACAACTATAGTATCTCAGAAAATAGTGAGTCGTCGCTGTCGCTCAACCTAGCAAATCCCTTGAGCTATAAAATCGTAGTAAGTTAGAACACTGAATCGTTTAATGGTACTCGGTAACGGTAAACGGGTGTGGCTACGCTAAGTGACATCGACTAGTCATTATTATCTTAACGCTATTAAACTATAGTAATAGTGTGTATAATATCAGTGGATCAGTATCTGATCGTTTTAGAGCATACGGGAATTTCAAATATGAGATGATTGACGTATGATTTCATATATGAAAAGTTATATTTTTTGTTATTTTATTTTACACCACAACTACATTTTACACATTAAACATATTTTAAGATAGTTACAGACCGTGAAGTACAGTTGGCGGACTTATGGCTATTTAGCCATTTCTTACAACCCAAAAGTGTTTTTTACTTCAAATTTTTATTTTACAAAATATAGTGAAAAATAACGTTCATAATTAAACCTAAACAAACAAACTTCGGCGAATGAAAAACAGATGTTGGTCAATTCACAAACCTAACCCGGTATGCACACAAAATTTCAAAAATATCTCAATAACTCAAAAAACAACTCTAAAGTCAACTCAATCAAATGTTATGCAATTGTCATTTTTTTTTTTTTTCGACTTTAATAAAATCTTAATTTTATTAAAGTCGAAATAAAAAAAATGACAATTGCATACCATTTTATGATTTAACTTTGGAAGAACAATTATTTAAAAAATATAATATTAATAATTGTTTTATGCAAAAAAAAATAATTAAAGATGTATATTAAATAAAATTAATTTAAAGATTTAAACGTAATGATCAAAATATAAAACCTTTTAAACATCTCTTGACGAACAATGACGTAATATCATTTAATCGTATCGAAAACGGTTAAATTTACAAAGGAATAAAGAACAATTATAATCAATAAGTTTACCGTTTTCCATTAAAATAAATGAAAACTATTGTTAATGATAATTGGTAGGAAATGTATCATTTTAATGATAATGTGTCAATAATAAAAAGTCATTATTCACTCATAAAACTGTAAAGATATTTAAAGATATTATACGTGTATAAGTGTACGTATTGGTAGAAATTTTTATAGTTACAATAATATGCTAGTTGTATTTATTGAATCAAATTATTTTCACTCATTTTTATCTAATATAATGGTGTAATTCATTAATAAGTTTCTAAATAAAATGATACAATTAATATTTTTTGATTAAGGGTGCTAATGTTATTTCTCTACGACTAAGAGTCTAGACCAAGTTTTATCGTCAAAACAACGTAATACCATCAAACGAATATGGGATTTAAAATTAAATTCGTAAACCAATACGTATAATTTACAAAATATAATTAAAGTAATTAATAATATAGTTAATGAAGCAATTTTGTGCCATAACTATGTCCAGCACAGGTATGGTACAGACAGTACAGATGTAGTACAAATATTGTACAGATGTGATGCATTTACAATACAGTAGACGGAATACATACTACTGGTACTACATTCACAAACTTCAGATGTCGAAGAAATAAAACAGTAATCTTTACCAATGCATTAACTCAGCTGACTGAACCCGCTCTGAGATTTAACCAATAATAACTTATTGCTATGCATTACAAAAGGAAATCACAAAAGAAAACCATACGTCCTTACAAAAGATAGACACATTATTATATTTCCCTATAGGTGGTCCTGACAACTGCTTCGTAATAATTGTGTTCGATGAAGTTGTTTGGATTCAGTGAATTACAAGTTATTTTTATTACTAAAATATATATTATACAATAAAACAAAACACATGACAGTTTAAAACGATATTCACAAAAAGGTAGTCCTTTGTTTTAACGTATATCATATTTTAGGTGTTTTTGTCAATGTGATTAAAAAGTAGTTCGTGGTTCGTTTAAACAGTCAATAACAAACAAAGTATGTTTTAATTAGTTAAAATCCTACAACTATTTTATTTTTAAGTCTGTCGAAATTCTTATTATTTAAATAATGTGTATTTTGTGAATGAGGATAAAAAACTTTACCTTCTTTTAAGGTGAAAAGTAAAAAGTCATTACTTAAATACTCCTCTTTGTTATGAGGTTCTGGCCTATTTTACTTCGTCCCGCTTACATTAAACCGTAATGATAAAAGTGTATCCTTTCCCACAACTGGGCACATTCCTTTCTCCAATGACTTTCATAGAAAAAAATTGTTAGGATTCTCTGTGTATGTGCAAACGAGGGTGACAATTTATTTGTGCGCACGTGTGTAAGTAAAATCACGTGTCAGATATTTTGACGCGTAATACATTACATAAAAGTAAATTAAATAAAAAAGAAACAACAGAAAAATTAATTTCTCATATAAACAAATCTGCAAATTTACACCCGTATCATTATTATAATGTCAATAAATAAATAACAATTAAATTAATTAATATTTTACATTCATGCCCTGGTAATTAAAACTATAATTACTCAGCTTCATACAACACAAAACTATATTTATTTTCAAATACAAGTTTGTTTCAAGAATTACCGAAGGATAAATATAGAAAAAAACAAAATAATAAAACCTTTAAGAACATATACAAAGACATTCTATTTTTATTTTAAAAATTACCCGAATCCATTCCAAAATGAGGGTAGACAAACGAAGCAGATGTCAGTACCGCCGCGTCTATTTAAAGGGGAATACCCTGATAAAGGTTTTATTCTTTATTTCAGACATTTTGCAACAGAAAATATATCTTATTTATTTCTGGAATACTTCCAGAATTTTCTTTCAAACATATTACTTTAAGAATGATTGAAATGTACAATATTTTCTTAGTTTTAAACGCCTATCGTATTTCAAATTAAACTTATAGTTTAACTTGAATTGGATTAGTTTGTAGCTGACCTAGTATAAAGAAAACAAATATATTTTTACTGCTTTATTTATATTAACATATAATTAAACTGTGGTAGTTCTAATTCTGTAATTTGAAGACATTTTAATATTACCAACTCCTTGAAGAGAAATCTATAAATAATCGACACAGAGACAAAACTATAACTTACGGGGATAAATCCTATATCTGTCCATATTTTGTTAAAATCGTGTGTTTGTGTACTACTACAGGACACTTAATTTTCTCTGTGTTGGCGCAAATGACTATTTCAATTGATTATAATAAAATAAATATAAGCCATCCTTTACCTTACTAAATTAAAACAACATTACTTAAATATTTTTAGCTAAAAATTTACTTAAATTGTATTTTATTTTATTTTTGTATTTATTTGTGACATTACAAATGATTTTCGTATTTTTGTTAATATTTTAATTATTGAAAGAGAATTCGAACATTGTCTGTGACCGTTAATAAATAATGATTGTGTATAATTAGACTAAGATAAAGGTTGAAACCTTGGTGGTTTTTTGATGCTATTTTTTATTATTTTGTATAATTTTATTGTTAATTTTATAAACGATAAAAATGAAAAAAAAATGTTTTGAAATGCAACTTTATTTATTAATCTTTGAAACGTTTCATTAAAACTTTCAGTTTAGGATCGTACTTGTAACGTAATAAGGTATGACAATACATTGAATACAATAAAGAAATGTGTAATTAATTTGAAATTAAAAAAGTAATGATTAGTAGATTAGTTTAATGAAAATTGCGTTTTAAAATACAATAGCTTTACTTAGAAATACCGTGAAATTTTTCTTGTTAAATTAGATAAATTTAATTAAGAAAAACTCCAACTTACACGAATAGAATTTCACTTGTTACTTTTATATTCGAAATTTAATTTCAAAAGAAAATTATAACTATTTTATCAAAAACAGTCCGACGTTTTTGCCTAAAATAATCGTATAATTGTCGACTAAAAAGCAACTCGGGGAAACATTTTAATTTTGTATTTTACATTTAAAAATGATTCCAAAAAAGTTTTTTTTTAAGAAAGTAATAATTACAATAATTGGCCATTTTAATATTTTATGAATAACACTGACACTTCTTTTAGAGACCATTTTTTATAGAAGTTTATTAACGTAATTACGTTTTACGTAAAAACTTTCGGTTTAAATGAATTATTTTATGAAGAACAAAGCTAATAAGAAGACAGTACCAATCATTAAACACAAATTTTTGTGTGTGTTTAAATGTGAACTTTTAATATTCACGTCTAAGTGTGATTAACTAATAATAAATGACTCAAATTAATATGCTAATATTAATATAACTTACACAAGAGCTAGCTACCAGAAACGAACACCGGTAAACCACACCAGTCGACTATAGCCACGCTTCTATATATAAACATATAAATGTACATACATAGCTTAATCAAAAGATCAATTTCTAGTTAATAGAAAGATTAAGACGCTCTATTTTACATGACAATCAATTGATTAGTTATTTCACATATGTATATTCAACAACCCAAGATGGCCTATCACGTGTGTGTGTGTGTGAGTTAATATTATGAGTAGGTTTTCTTTTGTGTTAGAAGTCAGTTATATAATGTCTTTTGAAAGAGAATGTTGTCCAATATGTATAATAATACCTTATAGAAGACAGAATTAATATGTTTGTAAAACTTTTTCTATTCAATATAGTCTTCTTTTTAACCAACTTCAAAAAAGGAGGAGGTTACTAAATTTGACCGTATATATATATATATATAATGTATGTTCGGGGATAACTTCGTCGTTTATGAACCGATTTGATGATTCTTTTTTTTTTTTGGAAAGGAAATATCCCAAGTGTGGTACCGTGATAAGGAAACCAGGATCTGATGATGGAATCCCAGATAAATCGTGGGAAACTCTCGAAAATCGTAGTGACGACTAGCGCGTTTGATATTTTTTTTCTACTTACGTTTAATTACTTGTCGGTGTAATTAAAGTCGGTTTTTTTCGTTTGCGAGCAAACACAATTATTATTATCAGAGATACTTTTCTGTATAAATGTACATCTTCAATTATATGTCCGTTGCAAAATGTCTGAATTAATTACGTACTAAATTTCACCACGTGGAAATATTTGATAAAATCTAATATTTACATTATTATTTACAAGTTTAACAACTACTTATATTAAGAAAACTTAGTGACTTAAATTATAAAATTACGTAGAAAATTTAACATAGCTTTAGATTGTAGAAGATTATTGCGTTTAATTTTAACAATTCTATTTTTAAATACGTAAATAAAATCATACAAATTATTTCTTAAAATCCTAACAAATTACATAAAAATAAATATACAATAATATTACAATACATATTTAGTAAAAAAATGTTCACATCGTTTTAAAATTTATAATCAGACTTTCTAATAACAGCTAGGAGTTTATTAAAACGTCAAGATTTTATACGTCATAAATTTCCGTCGTGAGACGTTATTTCTAAATTACGAAAGGGCGTAAGTTGTTAAAATCTGTGTCGAATATATTTAATTTAAACTTACGACTTGCAATATTACGAATTTTATTCGTCGTTTTGTAATTAAGTCGCTTGTACTGTGGCAAAATTTCGGTTCAAAATGTATTTAGTATTTACTGACAATATATATCTGTTTAGATTGGCACATTAACGGGTTTTAAAGTATAAAAATTTACTTAACTTATATTTTGTGGTGAGCGGTTAGTTTTATTATAATGGAATGTATAACAAAATTATTTGTATTTTAAAGTTTACTTCTTTATTATGACTAGAACGATTACTACTGTAAATATAATGTAATATATATATATATATTTTATTTAATGGTGCTTTTATCAATTTTTTTTATGAATGAAATAAAATCTTGTTAGTTCGACAGGGAGTTATTGGGTCGGGACATTACAGCTTAATATTTAATCGCCTATAAAAATATAATAGAAACGGGTACGTACAAAACATTACGATTTACATAATTTTTAATTCTAAATTCGAATGATTGTGCACGATACACAGAAGTTCTATCCGCGTAATTTCATTTAGCTTATATTAATTCTTACTTGCTTATATTTTCATATCAGTCGCTTTATCACTTTGTTAGCGTCTAGACAGCCCTGTTTACGCGTTATCGTTCCGGCGACGACGTCAGATGTCGTTAGCATCGCCGACGTAACCCTCGTCGGGGCTTTCGGAACACATATCAGAAACACACTTCGCGTTTGACACTTGAGGCAGTGGTTTCAGAACGCTCTCCGTCCCCTCGCCCGGCATCCGAGCGTCCGTTGTCTGCGTGTCGACACACCTAGTTTCCACCTGGTAACACCTCCCGGGACCCTCTGGCATACCCATCGGAACCATCACAGCACACGTTCCTTTCGGATTCCAGTTCGAACATGTCTCGGTCGGTACGCAGCACTGGACAGACTCAGTTTTGTATCCTTCCGGCGGAGAAGGTACGAACTCTTCGTTATAATACACGGTCCCATTTCCAACAAATGCTATCTGACGATTTCTCGGAACTGGGTAACCTTCTAAAGTGCGTCTTACATTCGTGGCGTTGAACACTTCGAAATTAGGGCATGTCGGCGGCGTCGCGTTGAACTCGTTATCTTTCGCGAATTTACACACTAACTTTTGTCCTTTCGGTCTGTTATGAGGTAACGTTTGATAAAATGGTCCAACGACTGAGTAATTTGACATCATTCCTGGTCGACACGGGTGTTTCGGAAGACCATAATCGTAAGGATAGCCTTCGTTGTCTAAAAAACAACCCGGGTTGAGGTGAACGTCCGCTGAGTGTTGATACATTGCATTAGGTGGCATACTCATGGGAGGCATGCTCGTCAAATTCTGTTGATCTTGCCACGTGACCTGTCGTGGCACCGCCGGTGTGTTAAATGCGGTCTCTTCTTCGAAAGTGTCATTTCCAGTGTGCGTTTTGTATACCGAAAGAGCGGTGTTCTCATTTTGTGTATTGTTAGCGACAGTTTCTGCGTCACTAATTAGGTCAGGATTTCTGTCGACAAAGCCTTTCATATTATTGCTTTGGTATGCATCGCTCGACTCGTAATCTCGGTTCGTCTGCACTGTGTAGTGCAGGGCGTGATGTGAATGAGCGTTCACTATTACGCTACCGTTATTCTTTGGTAATGATCCATTGCTTCTACTAGAAGGTAAGATTTGGTTGCATAAAGCCACATCCTTACCACTCTCTTTCTTCTTACGACTTCTAGTGTCTGTCTTAAATTTTAACAACACAACTGCTATTATTGCTATTAATAATACAATTATTAGAAATATAACAGTTATTATCACGACTAAATGCCGATGTGGGAACGTGACTACAATAACGACGGGTTCCTCTTTCACGAGGATTTTAATCGTGTAGTTCGCACGAACTTTGCCAGCGGAATTTTCCGCGATACACGCGTAAGTGCCATTATCATCGTTGCCGATATTGAATATGTACAATTCACTCTTTTTATCTATGACACCGTTCTCAACGTAAAATACGTGATGCGGTTCGGCGGCGGAAGTTGAATAATTCCGAATAAGTTGGCCTTGATAGAACCATTGTATTTTGGCCTCCGGCACGGCTTTGACGATACACTCGAGGGACACATTATTCCCGACGTTAGTCTCTAGATACACAGATGTAGGGGTCAGTTTCGGCAAGCAAGCCAGATCAAATTCATTTATGCTCGTGATGGTCCTTTTTTTTAAACGTTCAGGTAGTGAGCAGATGGGCTCAACGGTATGCGGCATATTGAAGTTGGATAGCCAGTTATGTAAATCTCGTAAATTACAATCGCAATTCCAATTATTGTTTTGGAGATCAATACCCCGGAGCGTATCGGGAAATAAATTATCACCTTGAATATTTGATAATCTATTATCGTTCAACCTCAGCCATTCCAAATGTTTCAGTCCTGAGAACGCCTCGGGTTCGATAGTCTCGATCTTACAGCTGCTCAATTCTAATGTATTCAAATAAGAGAGATGTTGGAAGCAGTGAGTCTTTATGGCGGTGATAGGATTGTTATTTAAAGAAAGTCGCATTAGTGATGGGAAGAAGATGAAGTTGCTCGACGGAATCACTGTAATGTAATTATTCGACAGGTCCAACTCGACAAGATTCGCGAGACCCCTAAAGGCGTGGTTATCGATTTTCTGCAATCGACATTTCTGCAGATAAATTTTCTGTAAGTCTAATAATCCCAATTTATGGAAAGTCTCCTTTTGTAAAACTTGCAAATCATTGCCGGTGAAGTCGAGCACTTGAGTTTCTGTATCCAGCGAATTAGGGATCGCCTTTAGATCCTTATCCGTACATTCGACGTATCGTTTTCCATTTTTCCACTTGCATACGCATTGATTTGGGCATGCGATTGCGGGTAGGAGTAGACAAGTAGTATACAAGGCTACGAGCCTCACGTCTAGACTCCGTTTGACTTTCATATTGCCTTAAGGCATCCAAGTATCAGCGAAGGTGGCGAGCATTATCTGGAACAAAAGAAAATCGAAGTTGAATTATTACTATTCTTTTATGCGTTCTTTCGCTGTAATATTATTCAGTTCGAGCCGTCTCTTTGTTCGGTAAGATCAATAAACTTATCGAATTGTATTGTAATTTATTAAAGTTTGAGTTGTGAACATTATTCGAAGAATACGTATATTTTCATTTTAATATTAAAACGTGTCGAGAAGATCAATTGTTGTCATGAACTAACGTTTCGCTATCCGATATTTTACAGTTTCAATATTTATTTCGTAACGAAATAAATGTTCTATTTGTAAATGTCGTTACAAAAAATTCACAGCTGTGAAATATGCCAGACACAATACGAGAATATATTTCACATTTTGATTTTTACTTTTATAACTCATTTGCTTTCGTGCTTTGTAAAAACTTTGGAAGGTTAAAAATTCATTTAACAAAACGTAGGTATTTTACCAACAATTTGATGGGTGGCATATTTTTTTTGCGTAATTGAACAAGACTGTGTCAATATTGGTGATATGATTGCCTGAAATTAAAACCGATAATTATTACTTTATTTTCCAAATTAACTTCGAAATTGATTAAATTAAGCAAAAGTAAACATTGAAACAATTAAGAGATCCCGTTATAAATTTAAACGGAAGTGTTTATTTTAATTTGGCTTCGTGTACGGCGTCTGTCGGTGATGTGTTGTTATTTCCTTGTTCGCAAGGCTTGTACATTAATATCGTGAAGTGGTTCACGTAACGTGAATCCGGAAGTGAATATATGTATAGAAGTAAAAAGCAACGGTCGACGCAACTTCGACTACTCATAATATTTCATAAAACGTTTGGTCTGTATTTGATATTTTCTCGGGAAATCTTTACGAAAATATCGCGAGGAAATGTGTATTGGTAGAAATTGTTGGACAAGTATGTATGGCGTCTAATAATCCAGCAGTGAAGCTGTCGTGGATTGAAGATAATTCATGTAACCTTCTGCGAAAGAAATATATTGGTAAAATTGTGAATCTTATACCTAAATATACATATTAGTTGAATAGTTCTAATATTATTTGGACTTTATTATCATTTATTATTTAATTTACTTTTGATCTATGAACAATTTCTGTACATTTAAAATTCATATATTTAATACAATAACACATAATTAATGTAAATAAATAAATATCTTATAACTCACACATAGTCGTCTGTTCCTATGGTAAGCAAGTTAATGCTTTTGTTATGTATCGGTTGTATGGTCGGCTGTATAGGTAACAGCCGATTGTTATAATTATTTTTTTTTTTATAAATATACATAGAAATAATACACATATAAATACAAATATTACACCCAGACGCAGGCGGGAATCGAACGATATCGTTATAGATATGAACAAATCTCTGTTCTAATATTCTCGATATCGAGATAAATCAAACCAATTAAGAACTTTTTTTGTATTACAACAAAGAATAGTTATTATTATTATTATATTAATTATTAAGATAGATACTTGAATGTTCTTTTTGCCCCAGAGACCCAGCTATGTACAAACAGGTCCCCAGACTGGCTGTGATATATTTATTACTAAATATTAATAATATATTCTACGTCATAGAAGCTCAGAAAAGCTTAATGTAGCCATGAATGGGTTATATTGACGCTATATAAATTTTCAACCTCCACTTCATCAACCTACATAGTACTCGTATATTTAATATTAAATTTGTATTAACTTCTTTGTATACGTTTACTTCATACAAGGCTTCTGTATTAAGTTTTAGGTTATTTTGACGCTGATGGTTTTTTTTTCTTTCTATAAATGACTTTCTGTCTGTCTTTCAAGTGTCAAATTTGTAACATTCTTTTAATAATCTCTTTACAACATTTTACTTCAAGTATTATTTATTCCTGGCAATTGTTACGTGAAATAATTTTAATTTTATATAATTCTAGCTGACTCGGCAAACGTTGTCTTGCCGCTAAACGCTATTTAAAAATAGAGGTTGGTGGTAGAAGGGTGAAAATTTAGGATTGCATGTCATTTTTAACGCCGAAACATAATAAAATAAAAAATAAATAATTTATTTGCAAAATTAAAAAAAAATATGAAGTGGACTACCCTTAACATTTAGGGGGATGAAAAATAGATGTTGTTCGATTCTCAGACCTACCCGATATGCACACAAAATTTCATGAGAATCGGTCGAGCCGTTTCGGAGGAGTTCAACTAGAAACACCGCGACACGAGAATTTTATATATTATACTAGCCGACCCGTGCACACTTCGTTGGGCGTTAATTATTATTTTTGTGATGCAAATATACAGTAAAGATTTCATCTCACTCGTAGAAATTAGAAATAGTCATAAATAAATCAGTGTTCTGTTATATTTTGAGTCGCATAATATTTTATATTTCATTATGTACATATAAATGCTACAGTATATTATTGTTCTTTCACAATACTAACAATATTTATTTAAAATAATTTTTATATAAAACTTGAAAGTTATACTAGAATACAGATCCCGTGTTTGCTCTATTATAGGTATTATATAGTTCAGTTCAAACATATTATTAATTTAGGCTTGTTACATACATCTTGGGTTTACTCCGATATCAGTTCGAAATACTTGATAGTTGGGTCATTAGAGGCTTACTTTAGACTGTTTCTCTTTGTAAGGTCTCCTTGGTGACAATAAGTTGTTTCAAAATAGATCTATATTAAACACAAAAACATTTGTTATGTCATATGCTTAAGTTAATAATTTATAAACGCGGTACAAATCATGTCTACCATCAGACGTTTACTTACAATTCTGATTTAGTGTAAAAAATATTTGTATACTAGCTGTGCCCGCGACTTCGTCCACGTGGAATTAAAAAAATATATTGTTCAGCTCGCAGAGTAACAAAATAAATATATTTTTAAATAAAAATAGCCTAAGTTACTCCTTATTACATCTGCTATTTGCCAGTAAAAGTCCAGTCAAAATCGGTACAGCCGTTTCAGAGATTAGCCGGAACAAAAAGACAGACAGACAGAGATACAGACCAAAATCGTAAAAAATGTCATTTTGGTATATATACTGTGTATGTATCCATATGCATTAAGTAAAAAGCGATTATTTTAATACTATAAACAGACACTTCCATTTTATTTATTTTTATAGATGAGCGTTTATATTTGTATACATATAGTTCTAAATGGGAATCAAACTTCTAACTATCAGCTATAATGATCAACTAAACCAAAAGGAATCGGTAGTTAATCTACCACGCTGCTCCACTGCGGGTTTAGAAATATATTCCCTACTATGATTAACGAATATACGTGCTCACCGAGGTATGGTGGAGAGACCCACGAAGACAGACGACCGGAAAGAAATATTGGAAGAAAAGAAATATCAATCCCGACCGAAAATTCCACACACATTGAAACTCCAGAAGGTAACCATGTTATTCTACATCTGTCGCTAAGGAAGGTAATAAAAAGGCAATACATGAGTATAACAAATGCTCGTTGTTGGCTCACATAATAATTCAATTTATTTACGACATACATCGGTTATTACGGATACAAAAAAGTAGGTACTGGGTTATTTATAAAGGAGAATTGGAGAGAAGGCTAAAAATTCTAAATTTAAAATTTAAATACCGTCAATAAGGTAATTGTTTTTTTTTTTTATAACTCGGTCATCTAACAAGTGTACGGTTCACCTGATAGTAAGTGACAGACTAGAGTTAAACTGTTAGGAAGCAGTATTATTTAGCTGTGATCTTTGGTAAGGTCGAGGTATACTTCCCCAGTCGGGCTGCTACATATTTTGAGCAGGATACTCAACGGCAAGTTTCAATATTCTATTTGTCTCTGAATTTGCTTATAAAAGATAAAATTATGACGTGAGCTACATAAAAATTGTGTCACAAATCTAGAAGGCAAAAACCAGAGATAGATTACTGTAAACAGTCGAAAGTGTTGTTTTCATGAACATGGACATTTGTTGCTAAATTTCAATGCTATTGGATATTTAGTTACATCTTAAATTTAATTATAAAGTACTTCGAAATTTCGCTTCGGCTTGTAATATCCTACTGCTGGGCTTTCCCCGTTTAGGAGAAGGATCAGAGCTTACTCCACCACGCTGCTCTAATACGGGTTGGCGAATATATTTCCTACCATGGGAAACGGTGTACATGATAACAACCAGGAACGACGGTTTAACGTGCTCTTCGAGGCACGGTGGAGAGACCCACAAGGACTGCACAAGCACCCAGATCAAGGCAAACATCAGTGTAGCCAATACAAATGTTTGTCATGTGCGGTGATTGAGACCGCAACTGCTAGCTCAACAGCCACAAACCAGTGCTGTGACCATTACGCCAACGCGTCAAATTTTAACGATGTTAAAATAAAGGTACATAATTCGTTACAGCTCTTTTTTAATAACATATATGTCATCTTTGTACGAAATGCATAACTGTCTGTGTTGATTGTGCAATTAAGGTCATCCCGTCCCGTTCTACCCAGTTCTATCATATTCCATACCATTCCATTTACCTTCTTTTTTGGTTTCGCAGGGGAACCCATTTACGGGTGATATCCAGGACGCCCGGGTAGGCAGTTCTAGACCGTGTGTCGGCTTCAGCACTTGGGGGTGCAATACCACCCCGTTTACCTGTATTTGTCTATCTATCTGTAATCAAATCTGGTCACCTAAATTCGACTAAGTTTCGAGATTCCAATTTATGCATAACTAAGTAAACCTATCAGTAATCATTTGAAGATTACCAGCTTTAAACAAATACTGGTAAATTAAGGAAACCTATTACTGGATCTACCTTAATTATTATTACGATATTGAAATTTTTATGCTACTCAATAATGTAATCATTCCATAAATTATTGCAAAAATAAAACCTTAAAATGGAATACATTTTAAAAAACCAAAAATGCACATTGTAAGAATATGCTTAGGATAAATAAACATGCTTATAAAATAATATTTATGAATCTAAGCCACAATAGTTATTTAATATATTTTAATTTACTCGACAAACAAAGTGACACATCTTGCTTTGAGCACGTCTCACGCCCTACTGACACACAAATCAAAATTCTGAAATCACAAACACACCCACATATAGATGATACGTCGAGACTTGAAAGATCTACAGGGTTATGTTGTAGTTATTGTTAATTAATTATATTGTATTATTATTAAGTAGACCAATTATTTTATTTAGCTATGAGTTTGTCCAGCATTTACAGTTATTACGATGTACAGAACAGTATGTACTAGCTGATACGTTAGTGATTGTAGGTATGATCACCGCTTTTATTAAATATTTGTACGAGGCGTAGAGTTTTTTGGCCTTAGTCAGTACTGTCAAACTATAAGCAAAATTAATATTCTCCTTCCTTTCATTCCCAATAAATTATTGTATTTTTTAATATTAAAACAGATTATTGTAACAATATATATTTAAACTGTATTTCGTTTCTTTATATAAATTATATTTTAAAAAGGCTTCCGGAAAATTCCACGAAATTATTTAACTTGAGAAAGAAATATAGAATTAATATTTAATTTATAGAATTAGCATTATTATTAAAATTGCATTTATTTCAATCTTCTTTTCAAAGTCTTTCCGTGTGGAATTAAACGGTGTAATTATAAATACAAGATAACAAATTAAATTTATACAATCTTTTCTACTATAATAGAGATTAAGATTTTATTGAACGTATTCTCAGTAACTTGTATTTCAATTCGATTTATTTTTTCGTAAGAAATTCTATTTATTTGATAAGACTTATAAAAGCAAAGTCAAGTAACCTGATTGAATCAGATCTAAACGAAAATAAAACTAATCGAAACGTCTAATCTATACAAATAAAATTGGAGTGTCTGTTTGTAATATTAAAATAACCGCTTTTTAAGTTTAGTATATATCTGTAGGAGCAACTAAAGATTTTTACTTCAATCATATGGTTTAAAGCACACTCGTTTTTATTATGGTTTTGTTTTATAATTACCGAGACATTTTAAGACAGTAAGGTAGCTCTTATAATGCTGTTTTGAAAAAAGAAATGCAAATATCATTGTTTTTATTCATCATTATTATTATCATTGTTGTTATTTATCATTATTATTATCATTGTTGTATCATTTTGTGGATCACAAACAATTAAATTTAAATCTGAGCTCACAACTCTCTTTAAATGTCGATGGGCGAATATACATCGTAAAGTTTCTTAGTAGGTGGGAGGAGGTAATTTTCACCCACTGCTCCCTAAGACTCAGAATTGGCAGTTCGCGAGGGCAAAGGAATAAACATTTACACATATGTAATAACATTATCAATATTTACTTTGTTGATGTTATTATCTTCAGACGGAACAATTTCCAAGAGGACTATTTGGATTACAAGTGCCTCAACATTGTCTATATTTTCTAATATTTCTTCAATAGTTCTTGATATATCTTTTTACACATGTCGGTTGCCTAAGATATTTTCTTTTAGAGACAAATATGAAAAAAATTAAGTAATCTACCTGTATTTGGATTAATTAACGTCTTTTATTTAAAATTCAAGTTTTTTGTCTACTGAACAAGTTTGGCCAAAGCATCTAAACGTTTTCGTATAGTCCTGATGTGGTTCTATGATTTTAGACTTCTAAATCTTAAAAGAATATGTCAACTGATTCATAGTAACACTTCCAGCTATTTATCTTACAAAAGGTTACTAAAAATATAAGATATACATACAAAGATAAATACATATGCTCGAATAACACAATCCTCCATCGACAGGTAAAAACATATTGCTATTTTCGACGAACGGTCAAAAACTCACACTTGAACGTTCCAAATTTGTAAACCCATATCTTACCGAAGCATGCATTATGTATTCTATGCATTATTTATTTCTCTCGGTCGCCCCTTTTCATTCTATATTCGTTCACTTGTTTCTTATTTCTTGTTTCCCGATCTATTGTTTACCCGAAAAACTGCTGTAACCAAAAAAACTACCGTATTCCACAAAAGATGTTTTTCAGTTCATTTCAGTCTTGCTTATTTCAGCCCGGTAAATTTCTGTGTAGTATTTTGTACGAGTTTTATGGATGCTCGGTAGGACTTGTGCGATAAAAATAGCTTAAATACATTTAATAAATATTATAACTAGCCCGTTGCAGTTTGTAGTGCTTTCTGCTCCGAGGGTTGTGGGTTCGATTCCCACCCCGAGTCTGGGTGTAATATAAATATTTATTTATATATTTATATACGTATTATTTATAAGTAGGTTTGTCGAAAAAAAAAGTAGTTATTTACCAGTCGGCTGTTACCTATAACACAAGCATTAAGTTGTGTTTTCAGGAACAGACGACCGTGTGTGTATTCTGTAGATATTTATTTATTTATTTTTGATATTTTTTTTGTTAAATTTTCAGACAGTTTGTTAATATTTTCGAAGTTATACTTCTTTTGGCACGTTAGGGAAAAAAGGGAAAATTTTTACGATGCGCGCGCACACCGTCACAAAAAACCGACACCCTGGAGTTAGCTAGTCAACGAAGAAGAAGTTAGTAGCGTGAAACTTCTGACTTGCGTACATAAGGAAGGTCGGGTCACACACACTTTTTTTAAATTTTAATTTGTATTTCATTTTTGTTTTATTTTATAATTTTATTTACAGAACTGTACTGATGTATAATATTTCTTGTAAGGAAAATAATTACTTGTGAAAGCGACAATTTTGGATGAATATTTATTTGAAAATAAATTTGGAGAAGAAAAAATAATTAGGTATAAATTATCCCGAATCAATTGTTTACTTATATTCTTTTACTGTCTTTTATTTCATCTACATTGCATTTAGTGCTACTGTTAACATAACTCGTCCAAAATCAGACGCAATATAATATCGTCAATATTTAGACAATATTTGAAGTTTGAGATGTCGATTAGGCCAGAGCGGTGCAGATATACTGTCAATCCCCTGTGACCTGTTACAGCTTATAGTTGGGTTGACACCATTAAATTTATTTGCCTTAAAATTGTAGGTTTTACTGAAGGCTTTCAAACAGAATATTCTTAGTAACTCTAATGTTACATAAAATCTCTTATTGATAATCAAAATGGGATAATTAGTATTCATAGGTATCATTGATAAGGTGTATCAACATGGCAGTACCCTTATGGAAAAATCAAGAGTTTATCAAGAATTACGGAATGTATTGCATCTATGTAAAACCTAAGGTGGAATATTTACCGTTTTTGGAATAATAGAAACTGTTTTGGGTAAAATTAAAAATAAAAAATAAAAAAAAATATATTGTTAATCTGGAGTAGAGTATTCGTTACCATAGGACTTGTAACAGCGCTGAAATATCATCATGCATCACGATTTCAATAATAATAATAAAAAAAAACTATTTTAAAAATAATGAACATAAGAAAAATATACATTAAAAAGGTAGTCATATAAGGTAAGATACGAAATTATGTACTACAAACAATTCGTTCGGAAATTTCGAATATATTTCACAGCCGTACATAAAGCGCCATTACATCGACATCCCTCCGCGACCTTCAATCCGTCCCGCAGATAACATCAAAGCCGAACGTATCTAAGGAAATATTTGCCTCCATTTAATATATGTTTGTTTGAATGGGTTAAAACGTTATTCTACAAACCGAAAACGTAAATGGTAGGTTTTTGATTTATCTTGTAAAATTGGCTAATAATGACTCAATGGATGGAACGTTAATTCAGAACGATGGTTGTAATGTCAAACCCGGATTGGGTAAAAAAAAATTTGATGGTAATAGTATAATTTTACGGTGCAGTTCTAATAACATATCTTGAATGGACCTGATAACCGAGAGAGCGCTGTATATCTTGTTGAAGATATGGCATTTGACAGGCTATATTAAAATGAAGACACTAATGTAAACAACGAGATCTAAGTGTAGACGGTGATTTTATTATTTGTCAATATTTCACAATAATCTGAAGTATAGAAAATCGATAGTTGTGCGAAATTAAGAATAACTTTCACGAGTCAGGAGAAATTTTCAAATGTGACTTCTTCATTGTTGACCACCAATGACGTTTTCAGGTCAGTCCAGTGGAATATATGTTTTTGATTATTTTTATTATTTTGATGACGAGTATGGATGAATTTTGTACGAAATAAACGTCAAAATATTAATGTCTAAGTTTTATTCTGGAAATTCTCGCAAAAACATCAACGATACATACAATCGTTTCAAATAAAACCATCAAATATATTTGTAAAGAAATCCAAGAAGTAGTTCCACACAAGTCAGTTCAATCCTTATTTCACATGAGTTTTATTATTTCTGCAAGAAAAAATTTTGGCAAAAGATACAAATAAAGTCTGACGGTGCTCGTTTCGAACGAAACGAGAAACTTGCTTCGTATCTAGTTTTATACGATAATAAATTAAAGAAGATTTAATATCACTCAATGTTAATGTTTAGTGAACATTACTCTGTTCTTTACGACTGTTACAGAACATCTCGATTGTGAGATTACTTTCATGTCTGCATCGCTTGAAAGCCTTAGAAGTATCACTATTTTATAATATTGATATATTTTTAGTGATAGTTCTGAGTGCTTTTTGTAGTAATCTTTTATGATTTCGCTGTCGCTTTTAAATACCGTGATCTGTATGATATGATAGCCTTTATACTAGAAGCGTAAAATATCATAAAAAATATTAATATCGAATAACCCATAATAAACAGTATCGATTACATAATTTAAAAAAGAAAAAAAGAAAGTCTTACTTTTTTTACTAGCTGTACCCTGCGCGCGTTGCTACGCTTTTTTTATTTATTTTTTTGGTCATACCAACTAGGAAACCTTTGTGGGCTCATGAACAACACTTTGAGAAGATGACATAATCATCGACAAGTAATACAACGTAGGTAAACGAATAAGTAGTCAAGCAAATACGTGTTATCAAGGATTACATAAAAAATTTTAATCAGATCTCGATAAAAATTTAAATGTGACCACATGATTGTTTATCATTAGCTTTTGATTAAATTAAAAATCATCAACATCGGTCTACCCAGTCAAAAGTTCTGAAGTAACATACATAGAAAAAAATACAATCGAATTGAGAATCTCCTCTTTTTTTGGAAGTCGGTTAAAAAGGAATTGAAATTGGGCTATTAAAAATAAAATCTAATTATATTCTATTTTTGTTTTATTTGTTTACTGTTGCTTAAAAATTAAAAAAACAAAATAAAATAAAAGGATTTGGCCTATTATATTTTATTCTATATTTATTGCCAAAAAGATTAAGGTTTAATTTTTCATGCTGATCTATCACACATTGGCATAAATATAGTCAAGGAGCTTCAGTCACCTTTCTCACCATAGGAACACAACACTGCTTGAAAGCAGTGTCATTTAGCTGTGATCTATACAACCAATTATTTACATTTTCTCAACTTCTTTCCCACCCCTCACACACGATTCAATGATCATCGCGTAAAAATAGAACATAGCTATCGAAAACAATAAAGATCTTACACAAAAAATTATATTGTATCCTCTAAAGCATAAAGTCAACAAACCGTGCACGGTACCGGGGCTTAATTCAGATGTTTGCACTTGTGTACAACAAT
This sequence comes from Melitaea cinxia, assembly GCF_905220565.1. Taxonomy (NCBI): domain Eukaryota; kingdom Metazoa; phylum Arthropoda; class Insecta; order Lepidoptera; family Nymphalidae; genus Melitaea; species Melitaea cinxia. The sequence continues at coordinate 17,341,387 of NC_059401.1, forward strand.
GGAGTCTGCGGCGTACCCCCGGGGCGCCCGCCCGGCGCGTGTTCCATCTTGTTTTTATTAGAATAATATTTGTATTTTTATATGACAATATATTCCCCTTTATTAAATATAATATATGTGTGTAGATTTAAAGGATTCTTTTGTGGTGTGGATATGTTCCCTACTATGAGTAACGATCGCTATAAGGTATTTATGAAAATAACCGGGTCCAACAGTTTAACGTGTTCTCCGAGGTCGCACCTACATGTAATACCTAATGTAGTGACATTAAAACGGTTGTTGCACTTTTTCTGATTTCGGTTGCTAGTCCAAAATTATTTATAACATTAATATAAGTGTTGTGTGCGTTTTTATAATGAGAAATCTGTACTGGTGTAAATTCGAATTTTCGCTAGTTCCTTTTTTAAAATAAATGCAATAAAGTCACGTGATACGCAAATAAGGTACTATTCAAATGTTAATAATAATCTTTTTTTAAATAAATATAATCCATCATCACATCATCACATCAGCCTATCGCAGTCCACTACTGGACATAGGCCTCCACAAGTTCGAGCCAAAATGGCGTGAACTCATGTGTTTTGCCCATAGTCACCACGCTGGGTAGGCGAGTTGGTGACCGCAGGGCTGGCTTTGTCGCACCGAAGACGCTGTTGCCCGTCTTTGGCCTCGTAATCCACTATCGATAAAATATTTGAATATTATTTTTGAAACTACCACTATCGTGGCTGTGATAGTTTCAAAAATAATTTCAAAAATAATATAATATAGATGAATAGATAGAAATAATGATAGTTTTAAAATGATAATCAATATAATACGTCTCGTATAGTAGAAGTGTAAGTCGAATATTATGAATGATAATTTTAAAACAAATTCATTTAATATTTTAATAAAACGGTAATAATATTAATTTGCATACAATTAAAAGAGCTCAACGAAATTAAATACTATAGCATTCAATAATTTGTATACAATCAGCTTTAAAGTAATTATAAACATTGACATACCACAACTATCAGTTACAGCTAGCTACAGCAGCTAGTTACAGCTCCTTTTTTTTTTTTTTTTTTGATATCGCAGGGTAACCCATTTACGGGTGATATCCAGGATGCCCGGGTAGGCATTCCTAGACCGTATGTCGGCTTAGCACTTGGGGGTGCACTACCGACCAAAACCCCTGCGGGAGCCTTCAGCCGCTTTAATTGGAGGGTCCCGGAACTGCAGGCAACAGGATCCCTCCAGCGACAGGCTGGCCTCGGCGAAAAGACCAGACTTCTCCTCCATGGGACTGTCCGGCTCACCTCTGAACAATCCCGACGACGCCATGTCTAGCAGGACCGGGTTCCCATCCCGGCCCGACATGGGCACAGGGGCGTTACTGGAGACGCATTAAGTAGCGCCTCCTACGCACCCCCGTTCGTCGCCTGCGGACGGAGGCCTCGTCGGCGGCCCCCTCTCTCATCCGCTCGTCGTTCTCCTTCTGGGACATTACTGTCTCGCAGAAGGAGACCATCGCCTTCCAGGACTCGTCGTCACCGAGCATCGCGGTGATAACGCTCGGCAGTGACAAGTCCCCTCCGAGGATCTAGTTACAGCTCCCAGTTAGCAGCTAGCAACTGGGAATATGTGCTAGAATCAATTTATTAATTGTTTATTATTAATGATATCTAGAGCGATAAGCTCCGGTAATGGAATGGCCGTGTTCTTATCTCAACGCTGAAAAGATTAACGGCACTGATAAATTGTCTAGAAGCAGAATTAATCTTCACAATCTGTCTAACTTCAGTACTATCAACTATTTAATTCGAAACGTGAGTTCATAACGTTAATTCAGATTAATCTTTGTGTAACTGAGATAAGGATTTGATTTTTTTGTTCAATTTATATGAGCTAGAAGTTTCTTTATTTTAATTTTTTCTTTTATATTTTATATACTCTTTGTCGTATGTATTAATCATATATTAATCTGTATTAACCTATAAATGATTGTAATGTACAGATTTTCAAATACAAAACATTTTCTAAATGGACTGATAGATGCTCAGATAACAAGACTCAAACAAATGGAGAATGTTCTATTTTTTTAGCATTAATATATACTGTAATTTTATATCAATAATAAAGTCCACAAAGATTTAATTTCCATGATTTAAAAATGGAACTTAGAATTTTAATACAGCGTACAGATCAGTCAGCGTCGATTTAATTAACAGTTCGTTATCAGTGAAAGCAATACTCAAAACTTCTACAATACAGGGCGAGAACATAGAGAATTCAAGCAACAAAAGAAGAAAGCGTATTCCAGCCGCTGAAAAAGTTCAAATGAAACGAGCGAACCTCAGGAGCCATAGAGTAAAATTCAAACATGTGGCGACGGTGCAAAACAATCGCTACGAGGTTTTTTAAATTCTTAATAGGTGGGACTACGCTCCATTACCCGTTTTCCGACGTCTCCGTGAGGCGAATACTTGATATTTTTTTCCTACCCGTTGAATGCCGAACAAAAGGAACCATTTAAGCGAAAAAAAATTATACCTGAAAAATTCGGACGACTCAACTGTGGAGTTCTTAAATGGATTTTTCATGCCTCTTTAAGACATAAATATAAATTTTACTTTTAAATAAGTCGAAGATATTTTGCATTATACACAAACTCTCAAAGGTATTACCGGTAATTCTCATCGAGAAGTTTCGCCATTACAGACTCACGGTAAAGTCAACGAGAAAATTTTAAATTCTACGCCAGCGCTTAAGATACTAGGTCATAAATATATAGATGAAAATAAACAAGATATTGTGGCAGAGCCGTCGCGAAATATGTTTGGCGAGGTTTCACACGTACAAGGAGTTCACGTACGATTGTGAGCGGCAAATGTATTCCGGAATAGTGCTCTGGCCCATTCTCATCTAATGGGATATTTATCACAATAGACTAACGTTTTTGTTATCTTCCTCACTCGATTTGTAACATCTTTACAATTTTATAATTAATATTATAATTTTATACGTTATTTTTATTTATTATAGTGTTTTTGTTACCTACAACTGTTATATCAAAAAATACTATCCTAGGAATCCGTCGAGTCGTCTCGATATTAATCGATTCGTCAACAACTTAGGGTTACAGTAGGTATGAGGAAAGTTGGAAGATTAAAATACGGTTCTCCCTCTCAGATTTCTGATCACGCAAGTCGCCGTCGGCCCAGCTTAAGTTATTGAGGGTGGATCTGACATCGCAACGAGTGTTTTGTGCCAAAATTTTTATTAGTAAAACTTCTAGCGTCGATTTATATTTTTCTTGTTAAATCCAATGTTGGAGAAAAGGGATTGAGATTACTTTCATAAGTAACCTTTCCGATATTTTTTTCTGGTTACCTTTTTATTAATAAAATTGATATAAAATATTAATATTAAATGAAGTAATATTATAGTCATAATCAATAAAGTCATATTCATATTATAAATCATTAAAAATATTGAAAGAAAAAACGATGTCTGTAAAAAAAAAAAAAAAAAAAAAATTATAGTAAGAATTAAACGGTAAAAAAACTCGTATACTACGTGGTTTGAAAATTCCACCGAGGTGTAAATATGCAATCCTATGCAAAGGATTCACCTCAAAGAGGCGCTACAAACGATTTATCGTCGCTTTTGACATTTGGAGCGGATTTCATCGATTCCATTTGCGTTAGGATAAGGTTGAAGATTACTGGTGATTGGAATTGGAATAACTCGGACGGTTTGATAAGGCTCCACAGATTCAGATTCGATAGGCGTGAAATAGCAAACCAAAATTGCAACCACTATGACCTTGTAAAAGATAAATATTTGACGACGCGTTAACGCAGCGGCAATAGCATATGACTGTTGCGCTAGCGGTTTGCAAGTTCCAACCCCGTACACATGCCATTCTAGTTCGATCCGTTGAGAGAGAATGTTTTGTTATTAGTATTTATTTATATTTAAAGAAATGTGAATAAATACGATTTAATAAATATACCATTTTTAAAACAAATAAAGTACAATTTCAAAAACTGTTGATTACAAAAGCATAAACTAAATTATATTGCAGTTAATTGTAAATATTTGAGTGTATTTATGACAAAATAATAATACATTTTCAATATCGAGTAAATATAAAATGTTTCTCAGTAATATTCTGGAACGACTGCAGGCAATTTGAAATTATGAAAACTACATAAATTGTAACTCTGAAAACGATTACCGACGCGAATAATTCTAACTACGTTCTATTATTATTATTGAGTTGTAAATTTTAGACCGTAAATTACAATTTAAAATGATGCTGGAATATTATGCTTGTAAATAATATTAATCAGCCAATAAAGTATCCTAAATCAAAATAAGTATTTTTATTTATTTATTTATTTATTTATTAATTAATTAATTTATTTATTCTTAATGTACACCAAAATACAGACACATATAAAGAAAAATAAAATACAAGATGTACAAAGGCGATCTTATCGCTAAATAGCGATTTCTTCCAGATAACATTTGGGTAATATAATTATTATATTGAGTAATATAGTTTTGTAATAAGTATGCAGAATATAAATAAATTATTTCAATATTAGTTTAGAGAAAGAAAAGGATGAATTATATTAGTAGGTATTGTCAAATAAAATGCAAATGAAGTCATCAATTCAGAGAACTAATAAAATTTATGAACGCGTTATGTGAAGCCTAGTACATACCTATATTCAATTATTATTAGGTTTGAAAGAGGCTGACAAAGATTAATAACGTCATTATAAAACTCTCATAAAGAATCGTCTATCCGGTAGTCGGCTACCAGATTCGCGCAATTTTCAATGCATTATACAAACAGGCGTAATATGCACTTAATGAAATTCCATTCTTGACTTAATCCGTTCTAGTTGGAACTTTATTTCTCCCATATCATGTTCCCCACTTACATTTTAAACGCTTAATTTAAAAGTCTCCGCTGTAACGAGCCAGCAGATAAGTTTTTCTCATCTGTAATCATCATTCCATTTTAACGTTCACTTCTTTTTTCAAATTAATGTCGTGATTCTGGAGTATATAATGAAATTATTTCATAATGATCTATTATGAACTCAATTTTAATAGGTTCGTGATCTGTATTCTTGTATCTGTATTCTTATTTTATTTTTTACATTGTTCAACTTATAAATACATTAAGTTAGTACCTTGGTAACATTTTATAAAGCAAATTCTAGATAGGGATAAATTTTAATCGGTTCACCTGTTTCCCAGTATCGTTTCTTAAATTGTGTTTTCAGTTTTCTTTCAAAGGAGAGAGCTTCAATTTGAATTCTTGGCATTGTTTGGTTAGATTCCATTCATCTTATTGTGACTAATTGTGAATTCCTCTCGGCGTTCGTGTAATCCTCTCATTTCATTCAGGAATTGCTTCAATCGATATCATTCTGAATTGAGAAGCAACTTTGGAAACGGTTTATATTCGAAATGAATTGTCACTCGATTTAAACGTTGAATATTCGAGAATTAAATAGAATTAAGATTATAAGGTTACTGTACAACGAGACACCATGTTGAATTTTAAGGTAGACACGAGACACTTAAAAGAACAAAGGTAAGCCGAGCATAGTACTTTTACGAATAAGACAATTCTCGAAGAATTTGTATTAAACACCTTTTCTAAAAGTTTAAATATAGAAATGAAAATAAATTGGTATGTACTTGAGTGGCATATCAAAAGGGGTTTTAAGCTTTAAACCACCTACTGACCAAATCCAATACCGCATACAATCGTTAGCAAGCTCTCAAATTTATTGAAACTTAGTTCGATTACATGTTCACATTCTCAATCAAGGTAACCCCGATTGAAATTTCAATATCTCAATTTTCTAAATGGAAATTTGGGTTACATGAATATAAATCAAACACTCATCCCGCGAAAGAATATGGAAGATGGTATAAAATTCAAATATTCTCTAAAATTTTAACGCATTATGTTTACTATGGAAACGATTTTGCATGCTAATCAAAACGTTAGATTAAAAACTGAATAATTCAATCACCTAAACAATCATAACAAACGTATAAACAATTTCAAAATTATAAATAATAATCGTCAATTCTGATATTTAACCTGCGTTATAATATTAACAATTCCTAATTTATTTCATCAAGTTAATACCGTTTTGAATAATAAATCACCCAGCCGTCGTAACTCATAATCGCGAATCCATTCACGTGTTTTCCGTTTGATTTATCAAACATTATAGCGTTTATATCAAGTGGAAATGATTTCGACGCTACGGCAGCAATTGCTGAAACTAATTTTAGGTGTAAAATACTCAAGCTCGCTTTCAGATTTGTAATTTCTGCATCATTATTAATGTTGTGGTATTGCTGTTAAATCTAATGATGGTTTTGTAATTTCATTTATGACTTGTGCAATCTATGTCTATAAATCTGTTTTTGTTCAAGCTGTTAAACTGAATTCAAAATGATTTCTTTGCTACTTAGTAGAAATGATCACAATTTCCTAACTTTTTAAGTACCTACCTATTACTTCAAAGCGGTTTCTTAAACAGGTTCTACAGTTACAAAATACTTGTCTGGTTTATTCTTTATGAAAAATTTCAATTTGTCGTTGAAATTGTCTCGAACTTTTCATGTTTTTTTTTATTTGTTTAGATTGTTTTGGACAAAATATTACTCGTGGTTTTATTTTTGCTTAAAGCTACTGATTTGATATTATGCTTCACAGAGTGATTTTCCAGTATACATCACTTCCAAATAATGTATTGCCTGATGATAAATAAATATTAATCGATGTTTTTTTTACCATTAGGACAGCAAACAAATATACGGTCTTTCTGATGATAAGCGGTCACCGCAGCCTATGTTTGCTAGCTGTATTAAAAAAGTCACTAAGGCGTAACATGACCCTCACCAAGAGTTCTAGCTACCTTAATAACCATAGGAACGTAAAGTTGAAAGGAGTATTGTTTGGCTGCAATCTCCGCGAATGTTGATGCCCCTACCAATTCTAAGATAAATATATCGTACAGCATTGTAAGTTAAATTGAGAAAGCATGATCAACAACGTGTTTATCAGATTATCCTGCGGCTTAATATCTCAAGGTATGAGTATGTTTTAAACTGTACTCCTTCCCATCATTATAACCATAATCATTTTATTATTATTCATGAGATTAATCTTATTTTCATTTACTAGCGACCCGCTTCGAATTCGCGTAGGCTTTATACCAAATAGGGTTGTGTGTTCGCATAATTTATTTTAATTCATACTAATATTATCGCTGTAATATTTTACCACACTACATTTTAAACATTAAACACATTTAAAGACAGTTACAGACTGTGAAGTAATGTGGCGAATTTATGCCTACGGGCGGACTTATGGCTATTTAGCCACTGTTTCCAGACAATCCAAATATTTTTCTAATAGTACAATGAAAATTATGATTGTCTAATTTATTTATGAAGAAATTTAATGAGTACACCACATCGTTGAGTTATATATATATATATTTTTAAGCGACTTCCAAAAATAATCAATAATCGAAAGGTGGTGTGTGCCAATTGGTCCCATTTAAATTTATTTGAGATCTAACAACTACTTTTCGAGCTATATCTAATAATGTGTTTTTACTTGACGCTTTTTTCGTCGACCTACGTTGTATTATACCGCATAACTTTCTACTGGATGTACCGATTTTGATAATTCTTTTTTTGTTGGAAAGGAGATATCCCTAGCTTAGTATCATGATAAGGAAATCAGGATCTGATGATGGGATCCCAGAGAAATTGATGGAAATTCTTGAAAATCCGCAATAACTTTTTACTGGGTGTACTGATTTTGATAATTCTTTTTTTGTTAGAAAGAAGATATCCTTAGTTTAGTACCATGATAAGGAAACCAGGATCTGATAATGGAATCCCAGAGAAATCGAGGGAACTTCTTGAAAATCCGCAATAACTTTTTACTGGGTGTACCGATTTTAATAATTTTTAATTTAATCGAAAGCTGATGTTTGTCATGTGGTCACATATAAATTTCATTGAGATCTGATAACTAATTTTTGAGTAATCTTTGATAACGCGCAGTTACTTAAGTATTTTTTCGTCGATTCTACGTTGTATTACTCGTCGATGTAATTGAAGTTGGTTTTTTTTTCGTTTGCGAGCAAACACAAATATTGTATGTATGCTTAAAATTACGGTTATATTCTGGTTACAATTTTGAATTTAATAATCATTCATACTGGATGCATAAATATTCGTCATGAGCTGGATTTTTAGTTTTCATCCTCGACATTCTTTAAGTTAATTTAATGTGTGGGTAACAAAAAAATAAAATCGTACAAATTTCATCCTAGACTTTGATAGAGAGAAAGCTAATTAAGGTTGGTAAATAACGTTAGAAAAAATCTAGCTCCTATTATTATACAGAGTTTCGAACATTTATAATTATTACTTAGGAAATATCTATAAAAAATGAAAATTAATACTAAGATTTTGTTACGTAGTACATTTTTACATACAAATTGGGTTAAATCCAGTAAGCATAACTCACCATTGGCGGTTCTATGTCACAAACTGCTTGTAATAATTATGCAGAAAGTAATAATTTGACACTTAGCAGGGACAGTCTGACGCCTGACGATATCTTAGACGTGCAGCCCTTACTTTATATCGTCTGGTCTCCTATTATTGAGGTTTAATCCACTACCCGTCTACATAGACAAGTATTTGTAAATTTATGTTACAGTATAAGTATTAACATTTATTCATTTAAACTATAAATAAATAAAAACAAATAAGTATATATATCCTATCCTTAGTTGTTAGTAGTTTGTAGGTATCTAGCAGTGGAATGAGATAGCTGAATATATATCCTACATGGAAAAAGAGGCTTATGCTCAGCAGGCTTGAATAGTCATTTTATCAATTATATTTTGATTGGTCTTTGATAAATTAGTTATGATTAATGAGAAGCTTCATCTGACTGGAAATTTTCAATTTTTTCTTTTTTGAGAATAGTGGGAAAGAAACTCAGCACCTACTCTTATAAAAACAGTCATTTATTATAAGTTAAGTAATTTTTGGGATGAAAAGCTGCGCGCCTAAACCAACACATCTTTGGTATTGATATAATCTTGAAACCAAAAGCAAAGCTTAACTATTTTTAAGATTAATTAGAAAATATTAAGACCATGCTATATTACTCAAAAAAGTTACTTGGATTATAAAACTCACATAAAAATTACAAAATCTGTAACTTCCTAGTATCAGTAAATTGTAAAAATCAAAGAAATTAAATTAAGTGACAAATGGGACGGAGCCCACAAGGCAACGTGGTCTCCTTTAAATAAGCAACTGAAAAATTACCCTCGCGTAATAATTGTGGAATGAATGAATTGGATTTGTCACCGCCTTTATATTCTATTGTTCCGCTCAACGCCTTTTTAAATTTTGTTTCTTTATCAGCTTTAATTTGCTGCTTTTTAAACTAGCGTAATTATATTATTCTCGGCGACAAAGTAATTGTCTATTCATTTCTTGTATCCTTATCCAATTTTTTTGTTGTTTCATTTAAAGTAAGCGATGTATATAGTGAAACATATACATGTATAGTAATACTTTTTATTATTAATAATAAAATAATATGTTAGTAATTAACACAATTAGTGAAATAATAAAAATAAATTATTAGGAAACGAAATTGAATGGTTATATTGTCTTTTGTTGTTCAATTCAGATGCAAAAGAATCATTTTGTAGTTTAGCATATAGTTAAAGTTTTTTATTAATTTTATTATGATCTGAACTAAATTAATACCTAAGTGTCGCAACTGGACAGAATTTAAAGATTCGCCCTGCTCTGTTGCGGTTTGGAGTATTGTACAGTAAGGACAAGGTAAGCTGGACACAGAAATTGAATGTTCTATCGTAATATATAAATAATACTAAACATAATTTTTTAATCATGATGTACTGTACCCGACTGCACCCGAGCGATTAAATAATTAATTTATAAGATAAAAATTATTTACTGCCATCTAGGAATGCATACTACACACTACATAATATGCTTTTATATTCATATAAAATGTGAATTTTAAAATTAATCTACACTAATATTATAAAGAGGAAAGATTCGATTGTTTGTTTGTTTGCATTGAATAGGCTCCGGAAATACTGAACCAATTTTAAAAATTCTTTCACTGTTGGGTAGCTACACTATCCGCAGTTGACATAGGTTATATTACATTTTCGAAAAAGAAAATAGGCAAAAAATAAAATTATTTTGAAATTTTTGTTAAATACCCGTGCGAAGCTGGGACGGGATGCTAGTTTATTACAAAACTTTAGTCGTCTTGTGATGAAGTCTAGTAACTGTCGTCTATTGTAAAAAGTTAGTGTAACGTAAAAGATAATCGTCTAAAGGAATTTCTGAAACGCGCGTGTGTCACAGTAAACTTGTGATTTCCTTCTTATCGTATTGTTTGCGTTAAAGGATGTGTATTGTTAGAGAATTTATAGCGTGGATTTGTGTCAAATGTGCTGTGTGGCGACGGCACCAAAGAATATAGCCACCCCCTCTCTTCCCGTGGGTGTCGTAAGAGGCGACTAGGGGATAACAAGGTTCCACTACCACCTTGGAACTTAAGAAGCCGACCGATAGCGAGATAACTATCTAACCGCTGGCTTTGAAACACACAGGCCGAAGACGGGCAGCAGCGTCTTAGGTGCGATAAAGCCAGCCCTGCAGTCACCAACCCGCCTGCCCAGCGTGGTGACAATGGGCAACACACATGAGTTCACGCATATTTGGCGCGAACTTGTGGAGGCCTATGTCCAGCAGTAGACTGTAATAGGCTGGAATGATGAATGACGATGTGTCAAATATCGGATAAAAACACATTTTATATTGTTTTTGAGGCGCATGAGGGTAAAATGTTTACGGATGAAACGCAATAATAATAATATTACGGTCATGAAGATGTGCAACATTTTTGTCGAACATCAGAGCCATCTAGCGTGTACTATAGAAACTACAAAGGTGGTTACATTACGATCGATAGTATTACATTGCAAAATAACTAGATGGCGCTGGAACTCTAAAGCTTTAGATTTATATAAACATAAACAAGACTTAAAAATTAGTTTAGCCAAAGAAGTTTCACTTCAGACATGTGTACTTTGCGCGCATGCACTTTTTTTACTTTTGACTGTCAGGCTGAGCTAAAAAGCTATCATAAGTTTTTTTTTTCTCTACTACCATTTTTTCGCAAACCAAAACAATGTAGTCAGAAAAAAAAATTAATTCCCAAATTTATACATTAAACACGAAAATAATAATGGAACACATTCAAAACATAGCAATAGACACAATTTATTATAATAATCAAACAGTATACAATTATACTAAAATTCAGACACAAGATAAATAACAATAAAATATTCCTATAAAAATAAAATCTCGTATAAAATATAAGATTTTTCAACAAAAAAAAAATGGAGTGTGAGAAAACTTGGTACCATGTTTTAATACGACCAATCGTGAACATTTTATTATTAGACAAAGGCTTCGACTCAAGAGATACTAAACTTTTTATTACGTAACTCTGTTACAGATTGGCGGGTATACATTTCTTAGAATTTCCTCCGATACAATTAGGTTTCGTCACGAAGTTCTCTTTCAACGCTGAACATGGAATGAATTTTAAGCATTTCGGCCCCGAAAAATGATGTTCTAACAAGGATAATCCATAATCTTTACTTAAAATGCGGCCTCCTCGTGGGATTTTATTTTATAATTGAACTTCTTTTAACATATTTTCGAAACCTTTCTTATAAATTCTGTCAAGTATCACATTATTTTCAATCGAAGCGATAAAAATAAAAATTCGTTTTATCGAAAAAACCTTTTAACCCTTTTCCAGTTCTTTGCACATCCTACGGAATAGAATGAAGTCTTTACGGTTATGATAATGATTTGCAAATGTTGGTACACCATTTAATTTAATTTTTATCTAGGTTAGTTTGGTTCATCTCGGACGCGCGGAGGGTTATAATGGAATTTAGGCAAATTTTAAGCTACGAAACCGTATTATAAGAATAAATATTTGAGAAAAAATTTTGTTCGTTAGTCGATATAAATCTATAATATTTTGAAACGCCATTTTTTTGTTTCAAGATGGCAATGGTTAAGACGTAAAAGAAGATATGGTCATGTAATAAATAACAATAAAAACAGTATTTTTGACTCGTATTAACCCCACGAGCGTATTTTAGGCGTAGCACATTACCAAAATAAATCGATCAACCCCTTAACACCGAATTGTTATTATGATCTGTGTGTCTGAGTAGATAAGATGCGCGAAAGAGCAAGGAGGCATCGATTGTCATCGATTCGCCGATGTTGGGTGTGATATACCCACCTTAGGCTCCGTGTAGCAAATTGAAATAAATTTATTTTATTTTCTTTCTTTTTGTTCCTGTTTTGTATTGTCTTATTTTCAGGTTACTAATTTAGAATATCGCACAAAGATAACCAAAGCAGGTTATGAAGTTATAGCCTTCTTCTGACGGATCCAGTAGTAATAACGATTTTGATAAATAGCTTCCCTCATTTCGTTGCTGTTGCAGTTTTCGCCCGTATATACCGAATAATCAATCAAATATAGTTTTTAATTATACTAATAATCTTGTAATTTTCTCAGAAAAAAATCTAACAAGTCCCTACGCACTCAGCAATAAAGTCATCGAAAACAAAAAATCAATAAAATATTAAATTTATTAAGTAATAAAAATAATACTGTTTTAAAACCACACGATTACTATCAGAGTGTACTAGACCTACATGTCGCTTTGCGTTGCACATTCTAACCTTACGTTCAAAGGGTTAATGTGTACAAAGAGCCAAAAGAAAACTACAATTACTAAACTAATCTTTTATATAGAAAAATCAAGTATAAAATTCTTAAAGATTTCTGGAAAATCGTAGTTTTTAATGATCGAGAAATTTCAAAATTTATATCTGAACGATATGAAATCCCAGCAGGCAGACGATATTGTATAATAATTTATTTCACTAACAGGTTGCCGGAAGTGCCTCCATGACACATGACCATAATGTCAGATTACATTAATGGTGTTCCTTTACATGGCATTGGCTTTGTTCCAAACGCATCCCTAAGATCTGCGTCAAGTTTTATTACGAGATACTGACCAGAAAAGGATTGTATCAAATTTATAGTAACTAAAACATACATTTAATAGAACAAATATCTTAATATGAGGTACTTTGTTAGTATCTTTTTAACTGCCTCCAAAAAGAGGAGGAGGTTTTCAAGGTAATCTATAGACAATCGGGCTCCGATTTATGGGTATTTGGGGCATGGGTTACCCTCTGGTACCACTCCCACAGTTTGAAACTCCATCTTTATGGAGATATCGTGGTTAAAGTTTTGAGCTTAGAATTGTTTTATTTAGAGCTATCACAATACCTTGGAGCTCCGCGTCTGACTCCACCATCCGGCGCTGCGGGAAGTGAACTCATACTCCGTTTCGCAACTTTAACATGTTATTTTGTACGATTTATTTTTGTGTTACCCACACATTAGGAATTCTAAACATTTTTTAATATCATATCAAAATTCAACCGATCCAGCGGGGATCGATCCTGCATCTCCGACTGACCGTGTCGGTGCTCTAGCCAATTAAGCTATGGAACGATGTACCCGTTAGATCGAAATTTTTAATATGATGATTTTTATATTCGGTTTAAGTGAACCTTGGCGCTTTAAATAGCATGTGTCGTCTCCTGTCAAAGTGTTTATTTCAATAGTAGTTCATTGTAATATGAAACTTTGAATAGTTACGGGTTTCTGTAAAGAACTCACTATAGACGGCGCCAAACTGAATTCTTGATTAAAATTATAAATGACTGATGTAAGCTCATGTGTTTTGCCCATAGTCATCCCGCCTGTCCAGCGTGATAACTATGGGCAAAACACATGAGTTCACGCTATTTTTGGCGTGAACTTGTGGAGGCCTATGTCCAGCAGTGCGATAGGCTGAAGTGTGTCTGTGTGTGTGATGTATTAAAATGTAATGATTTCTAGGAATAACATAGCAAAAATATGTGATGTCATGGTACGTAGGGGGTCTAATATATGTGACCGACTGTGACAAGGACGGAAAAGGGGTCAAAGATCGGGAAATTAATGTGACGTAATTTATGGACTGCCCCTTTTCTGTATATATTACTTAAAATGTACACATACAATATACACATATTTTAAATATTTTTACACCTAAGTAACTCCTTTATACCTAATAATATAGCTTCAAAGTAGTATAAAGGATAAAAAAAGGATTATTTCGTAATTTTTAAAGATTTTTACACGTTTTTTTAAACTAGTTTTTAACAAAATTATTTGAAACGTATATTTGAAATAATCGGTCAAAATGTTTCTTGCGACAAACTCAGAGCGAAGATCGATTGGGTTGGTTATTTTATTTTGGGAAGAGAATAGTCTGTTGGGTTGACTCGTTGAGATAGTTTTTGTATCTCCAGGGAACCTTTTTATTTTCTGTGATAAAAAGCCTCACAGAGCCGAGCTGAGATATACACTGAATTACATTAATAATAATAAATCTCCGGTAGCTTATATGTGATATAAAACCGTCCCTAAAATGTTTGTGTTGTGTCTCTTAAGCTATTATAGCAAGACACTTATAGGTCACACTGAAATTTCATGAAAATATGTTGTGATTTAGCTGCAATAATCTGAATCTATACTAATATTATAAAGCATAAGTGTAAATATAATAAAAATAATTAGTATATAAGAATATAAAAAAGCAATATGTAGAATAGTCTTGGTCAGTGGACTCACGTCGACTTTTAGAAGTTTGAAATTTTAAGACTAGTCATTATGGCTTCTAGATTCTAAGTTGCGGTGAAGTACTGATGATGTTAAAAAAAAAATAATAATATATGGAATAACAAAAGCACTGGCATAATAAGCCTGTGGATATATCACATAATTAAAAAATATATATTATAAAGCCGAAGAGTTTGTTTGTTTGTTTTGCTGTTTGTTTGAACGCGCTAATCTTACGAACTACTGGTCAGATTTGAAAAATTCTTTCAGTGTTAGATAGCCCATTTATTGAGGAAGGCTATAGGCTATATATAATCACGCTAAGATTTATGGGAGCAGCACACTAATAAAGAATGTTTCGAAATCGGGTTTTTTGCAAATAACTATTCAACGCGGACGAAGTCGCGGACAGTAGCTAGTCGTCTAATAAAAGGAAAAATATGTAATAATTAAAAAGATAGCATTATTTTTTCGGCATCTGAAATATTACTCTATCGCAGAGAAGCCTAAAAAAATAAATATGACTTATATGTGATAAGTTATGCACTTAAAGTTAGTAAGATAATTGTTTGCTTATAAAAAAAACAACTTTAATTACATCGACAAGTGATACAACGTAGGTTGACGAAAAAATAATCAAGTAAATACGGGTTATCAAAGATTACTTATAGCGTAGTCATCAAATTTTCATCAAATTATATGATTTAAATGGGATAAGACAAAAGCACAAAAAAAGAATAATCGTAATCGGTCCCCCCAGTCAAAAGTTCTGAGGTAATTAATATACATTTAAAAAAAAAAACTGTCAAATTGATAACTCCTCCTTTCTTTTGAAGTCGTTTAATAATTTTTTTTAAAATAAAGTCTGTAAATGTTGAAATGTCTAATAAAATTCTAAAGTACCTTCATTTAATAGGAATTCATATTTTGGGCAAAGAAAACTATAAGGAAATATTACAGCAATGGATAATTTAAAAGTATATTAAAAAATTTCTTAAAATATAAGAAGTTTTCCTCACTATACATAAATATTTCATCGCTTTCAAGTACTCTATTTTACTATATTCATAAAACTGATTACTGAACTGTAAAATATCGAAATATCACTAGAACATTCTAGCATATCCAGTAAACCTATAAGCGAGTAAGAAAACGACTCCCGCGATATTTATAAAGTACACAAAATACTACAAACACATTCATAAAATGATATTTCAGTCAATTTTTCCATTTCAATATTTCCAAAATATATTACGTAGGATATAACACATCCGCCTTGTAAGTTCCTGTACGACATCTACGCGATCTGTCAGCATAGCAGACGCTGTGACGTCAGCCTCGTGATGGATGGTGTAATGCATACTGAGCAAGAAATGAATGATTGATGCGGACCACACTATTATGGGGATGTGGGGCTTTTCGATGTATTGTGTGTATTTTGTATACGTTCAGTTAGTTCGTTTTCGAACTGTAAAAGTGAGTGATTAATGATCGTTTCGTTTAATGAGTTTTTTAATCTATTTTTTTTTGTGTACCCAAATTTAAAATACATTTTAATCTACTTTATTTACCGCTTTTGAACTGTTGTACACATTGTTTTAATTAAAATTTGATTTTATTGATCTAGGTCAAAGCACGAAATATCCTGTTCAAATCTGGAGCCCGACTGGAGAAGTACCACGACCTTACAGAAGATCCATGCGATCTTGCGATGCCTCTGGTGTTGCAGGCGGCTACGGTAATCGCTTACCTCAGGTGTACTGTACACTTCTTTGCCGACTAAGATTTATCTCAAAATACGAACTAGATTTATCTCAAAATAATACTACATAATTACAGATTTATAATTGAATATGATAAATAGGTAAGCTTTATTTGAAACGTCAATTTGAATCAATGTGTTTATTAAGAAAAGGAAAAATTCATTACTTGCATTTATAAATAAATGATCATGTTTCCTTGAAAACGAAAAAACAAACCGACTTCAATTACGTCGACAAGTAATACAACGTAAGTAGACGAAAAATAGTAAAGTAAATACGCATTATCAAAGACTACTCACACCCACACACACACACAGACGCACACGCACACACACTTCAGACTATCACAGTCCAGTGCTGGACATAGGCCTCCACAAGTTCGTTCCAAAAATTGGGCGAACTCATGTGTTTTGCCCATAGTCACCACGCAGGGCAGGCGGGCTGGTGAACTAAAAAAGCTTGTAATCAGATTTCGATCAAATTTAAATAGGTCTACAAGAAAAGCATCAGCCTTCGATTAAAAAATCGATCATAGAAATCAGTCCACCCAGTCAAAAGTTCTGAGGCTGTTACCTGTTACATATAGACACACAATATACATAATTATCAACAGATATATTAAAAAATACAATAAAATTGAGATCCTGCACGTTTTTTGGAAGTCAGTAGTAAACAGTTTAAAATACATACGATCCCCTCTCCCTAAGGTAGGTAAGGTAGATAGGTAATTTAATGCCTGGGTTTTAGGTACCTGACGGCTGTCATTGATAACTACTCGTACAATATTTTTTAGAGTGACACATAAATAATACACGTATAAATAAATAATATTACACCCAGACTGGGGACGGGAATCGACCTTATCTCTTGGAGCAGAATTCAGGGTCAGTGTTAACTGCGACAACGGGCTTGTGGAATATACGGCGATTACCATTTTTTTTCTCTTTTACGGTTTGAACTTCCGACGTCATTTAAATTATAAGTGAAAGTTATTTCTTTATCATTAACAATAAAAAAAAAAATCAGTACATCATGTAACTAATTTTTTTTTAGACGACATTATTGATAGCCGTCAACAGCATAAAGCGAAAAAATCTTTATAAAAATATTCGAATAAAAAATTTAATCTCGCATCTGCTCTTTATCTTTCACCGATAATTAGAAATAAATATAAAGTATCAAATAATAGAAATTGATGAATATCATTTTTGATAATTGAAAGATAAGCTGATAGCATTAATTAATTAATTGGGATTTATAACTTTTTTATCCTATATTGTACAAAAAATATTAAATATTTAAAGGAGATTGACAGCTTAAAGGAGACAATGTGTCAAGCGGAGAAAATGTACAGATTAAAAAAATAATATAATTAATAACAATATTATATTAATTTAATTATCTTTATATTTCTAAATGTCTGTTTAATCCCTCTTTTCTAAATTTCTCAACTAAGATTATAAATGCGAAAGCAATGCCTTAAGAATGATTTATAGTCCACGTAGATGCACAGATGTTCACGAACTCAAAAATGTAAATCAACGAAAAATTATACATTCATATACATTTATACACTAAATACGAAATGTATAATTTGAATTTTGGTAAAACTTTTAAATATCTCATATTTATTCCCGGCAATGCGTCTAATTTGAATTCGGAAACGTGAAACTATAGTTTGACCGAGTTCTCAGTGCCAAACGTCGTTGTTTGAACAGAAGCCAGTTTTATTATTAAAATATCTTAGAATTTTAAGCAAGGATGCTGTTGTACATTAGCGCATATAAGTGTAACACCAAACTTTATATGTAAACAATGTATATTTATACAGTTGTACATAAGTGATTCTACTGGTTTTCGGAAATACACAATTTAAACATTCTTTTTAGTATTTTGTTTTTATTTGTGTTCTACAGAAGCCAGAAGTCAGCTAAATAAAGTCATAATATTTTATTCTCATTGCTTTTGATAAACTAATATCTAAAACCCATTTGTATTTATTGTACACCTTTCATAAAAACAAATTAGAAATAAATTTTAAATATCCTTCCGTTTATTTCCGTTCCTGTACGTCGATTCATTGAAATAATTTAACACGTGTCAGAGAAACGCCAGAATTTCCTTAACACTACTTGCTTAATTAAATTTATAGAATACTAGCTGACCCCGCAAACGTTGTTTTGCCATATATGTTATTAACCCTCTTAATCCCACTCCCTTGTAACTTAGGGGTATGAAAAATAGATGTTGGAAGATTCTCTGACTTACCCAGTATGCACACAAAATTTTATAAAAATTGTCCAGCCGTTTCGGAGAAGTATTGTAACTAATATTGTGACCCAACGGCCAACCCGCATTGGAGCAGCGTGGTTGATTAAGCTCTGATCCTTCTCCTACATGGGGAAAGAGGCCTATGCCCAGTAGTGGGATATTACAGGTTGAAGCGTAATATTGTGACACGAGAATTTTCTATATAAAAGAAAAATATTCATAATGAGCACTAACAATGCATTGATATTTTATATTTTCATCGTTGGAAAATATTAAGGATCCAATGGAAAGAATTCATTATTCATTAGCTTCAATGAGCCTTGGTAAAACTCAATTTCATACCATGAAAATATTGGTTGTGATGGTCATTTGGTTGGTTGTTGTGCATGAGCCCAGAAAGGTTTCTGATTTGGTACGACCAAAAAAAAGCGTAACAATGCGCGCAGGGTACAGCTAGGCAGGGAACAGCTATATTAATACCGAAATAAAAACCTTTGTACCCCTATTTTACGAAAATTGCGCAGACGGAGGAATATGAAAGAATTATTTCGCACATTTATAGTTTATATAGAGAAGAAGTGCAGAATGCTATTTTTTTTGACTACGCACACTACCATGTATTTGACACACACACGCGCGTATATACTCGTTTGTTTATTATTATAGAAGTATAATCTTTGACAACAGAACCATGTTTCAAATTATAATTTTAATTTAGTTGTGGTCGAATTTCAACTACTGGGCGTCCACTAGTTTTGAGTTATCACTCATGTGACAGACTTGAATACGAATCGATGCCAAAGTACAACAACAGAGCTTACAATGTAGAACTAATAAAAAAGTGCGTGCGTACAAAGTACACATGTCAGAAGTGAAACCTCTTTGGCAAACTAATTTTTATGTCTCGTTTTTATTTATACAAATCTAAAGATTTAGGTTTTCCTTCCAGCGTCATCTAGTTAGTTTGCACTGTAATAGTATCGATATTAATGTAACAAACTTTGTGGTTTCTACAGTACACGACACGCTAGGTGGCTCTATTGTTCGACAAAAACCTTGCACATCTTCGTGGCGCTAATATTATTATTATTGCGTTTCATCCGTGAAAATTTCACCCTCATGCGCCCAAAGAAGTTTTACTTTGTGGCGACATCTATCACGCAACATACTAACTACGTCATTAGAGAAAACTGACATATGCTACATCGCGCTATCAGAGTTTTCAAAGTGATTGAGTATATAAATTCTATCGTCACCTTCTGATCGAGACTTTTATTTCGACACAACAATAGTCCCTAAAACTTCAAAATATAAATAACGCAAGCTAAATAAATTTAACAAGACTGAGCATGAATAAAGTTCACGAGACAATATATACTTTTTACCTCAAAATTCTCGTAGAAGTCAAAATGTTTACCTAGTTGTAAGCTATCTATTCGCTGATGAATGAAATCATAAGTTAAGTTAGATTAAATATAACTAATACATAATATGAATCCCTAAATTCACAATAATACCTTTACGTCTGATTGATCTGTTCGTAGAAAAGAGGTACAGGAAAAAAGTTAATTATCCGGTCCTTTAAATAGCGTAGCGGATCGAGATTTCTCATTGACGTAGTATGATTCTGAAATATGAGCACAATTGGATTGAAAGTCGAGGAGAAGGGTATTCAATCTAAAGCGGTGTTTTGTAAGCGCCATCTGTCGTTATGAATTAAAAACTCAAACGTAACTGAAATTTATTTAAGTGCCGTAATCGATGACAGCTTTATGTATATGTCATTGATGATATTTTGTTTTCCATATACAATTAAGTCGGCAAACAGGTGTACGGCTCACCTGATGATAAGCAATTACCATAGCTGCCTACCATATACCATACCTGCAACACAAGAAGACAACACTGTTTGCAAGCAGTATTATTTTGCCGTGATCTTCTGTAAGGACGAGGTAAGTCCCCAGTCGGGCAGTTACAGATTTTGAGCAGGATCTTTCCTGCTGTGCTGCATACCTCAGTTTTATATAGATACCGTTTTATTGATTTTAATAATACTTTACAAGTGTTTATTTTAGACATTATTCGTACACAACCGTACGTTACTACAAGTTGATATTTTTTTATTATTATTATTTTATGGAGAATCACATGCTGAAACTTGACCGTTATGACTCATATCATTTTCATATTTTTACTGTTTTATACGGTTATACAATTAACTACTACTAACCATACTTTACAATAGATTTGAATTAACAACTCACAAAACTTGAATACCTAAATTTTTAACACTTATTCAAGTTGCTAGCTAAATCAGATTAAGATGGTGCTATTATGGGACAAGATAGGAGTGTCTCAGCATCTTGTAGCCATTTGTTCTGTTCCATTTAATTTACGTTTAAGTTCGTACTAAGCTCGACTCTGTGAACTCACTTGTAAGCCTTGACGGACACTTATCTCGGGCTATATTTTAGTGCGAAGATCCTAGAATGGCAAACCGTCCATTTGACATTTTTCTAAGAAGTTCACTTAAAATGTTAATCGCAATATTTATACATCTGGGTCGTAAATCTGTACAAGCTACGCTTATCATCATCATCACTTGAGTCTATGGCAGTCCACTGCTGGACATAGGTCTCCCCAAGACAGCCAGACATCCCGGTTTTCCGCAATCCTCATCCAGCCTACACCGGTAATCTTATGTAAATCGTCGGTCCAACGGGCCGGAGGACGTCCCACGCTGCGCTTATATAAATATTCAATTCACGTTTTTTAATAATCAAATAAATACGGATTATTAGATATAACTCGCAAAAGTACTTGTTAGATCACAATCAAATTTATTGGGACCACATGACAAGCGCCAACTTTCGATTAAAAAATGAATCGTAGAAATTAGTCCACCCAGTAAAAAGTTCAGAGGATACATAAAAATACAGTCGAATTAAGAACCTCCTCCTTTGTCAGTTAGGTCTTGTTAGTTGGTTTAAAAGCGGAAGGAACTTCGTTCCGACCGGGGTCCATATAACCTATCGCCGTTTAATTTTCCAACTTTATTATCGCGGTATACTGAAATATTTTTACAGTTTAATAGACAATTATAACACACTAAGATTCCAAAACAAATTTCATACGCCATGACTTTTTTTAAAGGTATACATATTTTAGTGTTGTCAGGGGTCCAGAAATACACACAATACACAAGCACAAACGCCCAGACCACGACAAACATCTAAATGCCTCATACAAATCTTCGTCGTATGTGGGGATCATCCCGCGACCACCAGCGCAACAGAAAGTACTGACTTCGCCAACGCGTCGTTAAAATTGATGTCGGGATAAAAGATTGCCTATGTATTATTATGGATCTCCAGCTTTCTGCATAACACGTTTCATGACATTAAGTTCTGTATCTTTTGTGAAAGGGTCACAAAAATCTATCCATTAATTAATAACAATCTGAACTTAAAAACTTTCACATTTATTACAATATTCGTCATTGTATATCATTTGTAAAATTGGGTCTTTATTTCCTTGTTCTATAATTTATTTCTTATACATTTTAAGAGTAAAATATATTATTACTTAAATCAACGTTGATACGAAAACGTGTTTTTGCTTGTATCACTGTTTTGCTCCATTTCCAGTTCCAAATGTGCTTAGCCAACAGTCCTTGGACTTCTACTAAGTTTTTGCTCACCGTGAAATATTAGACCTACAGCTTTACATAATCCCGTATCCACCGTCCTGTACTATAAAGGATTAGGTCCTTTTAGGTCAACTTAGAGTTATTGTTCCGTAACTATCTCGACTAGGGCCTTGTTTAGTATGTTTAATGTTCCATTAGAAATATATGTAGTATTTTATAACCTTTTATTCTGCTCTTTCAGATTGTTCGATGTATGACTTTATTTATGTATTTTTACAATGATATGGATGGATGGATATGATTTTCTTTCTGTGTATTTTAATGCCTAGTACTATCAATCACTCCTTCTTTATTTCTCTGTCTTTCTCTTTCATTTCTTAGTAATTATCTGAGAAGTAGTATCACTTCTGTCAGTTATTGTTACTCCATTAATGATCACTTGGTATTATATTTTGGAAATGTGCAGACCATTTTTAAGCGATACAAATAAATCAGTCTTAACAGAAGAAACAGTTTAAATAAACCTAAGAAATGCCTGTCTGTGTGACTAAATTACATACTAGCTGTTAGACGCAGCTTCGCTCGCCTAGAACGAGCTAAGCGACCAATCTGTTCGTTCTAGGGTATGAAAGTCAATAATAATTATTCACTATTTACAATATCTTCGTAAAGATAATCAATTTTTACGCAGGCGAAGCTGCGGGTAACAATGAGTGTGCTATTAATGAGTTTCACACATCGAAAATATCAAATTAGATTTACGAATTTAATAATTTAAATAATAAAAAGCGGTGCAAAGAAAATAAAATTTCAGAAGTTCCAAACACAAGTGACGAAAATAGGTTTTAAATTTCCATCATATTCCGTAATTTGGTTTTACTAAAATTAAATTTAAAAAAAAAACTGTTCCCATTTTAACTTTAAACACGAAATTTTAATGTTGACATTTTCAATTTATGAATTTAAAAATAAAATGGTTTCAATATATTTTAACCACTTTCAAATAAAGAAGGAGATTCTCAATGGTCTCGTCGATCGAAATCTGATGGGTAGTTTTTGAGTATACTTTGATGATGCGTATTTACTTGACTATTTATATGATATTGCATAAACACATTACATTGGCTCCACAAAACTTAATTAAGTTTCCTTGACAAACGCAACGCTTATATTTGCGGTAACAATCGTTCGTTCCGATTCGTTCATATAAAATTTAATAAAACTTACATAAATAAATACAGTTTTCCAATCATCGTGAACAACGCGAACATCGGCGAGTACATCCGATCACAGGATGCGGCGATCTACTGACGTGAATGTTTTGTGCAAACATTGTCATTTTCAGGCCCTCGATTCATTAAGCTACCAAAATATGGAGGCAGTTAAAATTTTGATGAATATATTTTTCTATACAAAATTTTTAAAGAGTCTCAAAATTTCGTTATTATTTTCATTGGATACAAGCTGATCCAGCAAACAATGTACCGCTATATGTTTTTCATGATCGAGTAGATTTTCAATGTATATTTATTTTTTATGCAAACTTGGTTCTGATAATAATTAACGCAAAAATGGTAATCTCTTAAGGGGGAAGATTAAACGGTCACGCAGTGGCCATAGAAAACTATGTCATATAGTTCAGACGTTTATGTAAGTATGTGTGTATATTTTTTTAGATCCAACAAGAACTGAGGTACTGCACAGAAATTTCCCGCCCAAAATATGGAGCCGTACAGAATATCACAAAAAAAACACGTTCTCAAGGAGTCGTGTGTTTCTGTCTGTCGGCAACGGGCTTGCGATGCTTCTGACGTTGCAGACGTCTATAGGCTATGGTAATCGCTTACCATCGGGTGAGCCATACGCTTGTTTGCAAATTTAATTTATCTGTCAATTTTTTATATGAATAAACAAAAGTAAAAAAATATACAACGGAAAATAACCTTTATGCGACACAGTAAAAGTAAATCTAGCGCATATATAAAAATCACATATGAGTATAGTGGTAAAAATGAATCCTTGATATAATTGTTATAAGGTTCGCAGGTTTTCGGTAGACCCGACTTACTTACACACATGTCGTATTAAAACCAAATAGTCCGTTATCAAAACGATACGTATTTTATTAAAAATATAGCGATGAGCTAAACTTAAAAAAAAAACGAATGTATTTTAGACCACACGACTAAAGTAAAACTTCTTCAGTGGCGCCTACAGTTATATACGAAACATAACTCTCTCTCTTTCTATCTTCACTAACTTATATCTCCCTCTCAACTTCCGTTCGTCTCGCCCGATCACACTATTCATAACGCTCTCGTTGCGCATTCACCAGCTTACTCCCGAAGTTGAGCGTGCATCAAGAAGCTTTACTTCAATAACCATTTAGAACAAAAGCTTAACTTTATTAATTGAATGATAGAAATTTTCACCGTTTTACATCCACACGATATATGCGACAATATCATTTATCAAATATATGATCATGAACATCGGTATCCGAACCGCACGCTATTTGATAAACACAGATCGGTTCGCGATTTGTCGGAATCTAACAATTGTGACGTATCTGCGGCGTCGCATCGAATTTGAAATGTTGACCAAATTTCACTGACATTTCTATATTATACATACGAAATACCAAATTATGTTTTGATATATGAAAACGTTTTTAGTAAATATACCTCAGTTATTAGTGTTTTAATACGAATTTCGTGACGAATAGTTACGGAGTTTTGACGTCATCATAACATCAAACGTCATGACGTAAAATTAGTGGTAGTTAAATAGTTTATACTGAAATAACTTGCAAATGTTCAATAGGACCTCTTTTCCTTGCAAAGAAGAATTTGAACTTGATTGGATGGTCTCATGCATTGCACAAAATGTTTCTAGAGCAGTGATGAAAATTAAGCTGTTTTATTCACGAAGCTGTCCCGAAATAGTATAAACATAAGTAATTGTACTATTTCGAGAAGAAAAAAAAAACATTTTAGGGATTTATATTCAAAAAACTATTATTTAAATCATTCATTAAAATGTTTATTACTTAATTTGTAATTAGTAGACCAATTCATAAAGCTTCACGTTCTTCAATGATTGAACGAAAAAAAAACACTGGCACAATTAAAATTTTCGACCCTTTAAAATGTAAACAGAATTATGACGACCAAAGGTTGTCAGGAAAATTACTCGGCCGTGATAAAAATGGTTGGATAATTCAAAAGCTATATCCGTTTGACAACCGAGTTTTAACGGTGTTATCATTAAAACGAATATTAATTTTGAATTCTACGTAATAAGAACGATTTTACTGAGGAAGGGTACAGCAGGAAATATCCTACTCAAAATCTGGACCAACCCAACTGGGGAAATACCTCGACCTTACAGAAGATCACAGCTAAGCGGTACTGCTTTCAAGCCGTGTTGTTTTCCTGTCGTGAGTAATCTTACAAAATTAACTTAACTTAACCCCAGGAGCTCTGGTCATCTGACCAGAGCTCCTGGGGTGAATCGTGGATAGGTCAGCAACACGTTAGCGATACTTTTTGGTATTGCAGGCGTCTATAAGCTACAGTCCATATCCAGATCAGCTATGGATAAACTGCAAAAAATATGGAGGAATCGTAACATCACCAAGACCACTAAGACTTGGCTAGTTAGAGCGCTAGTATTCTCCATATTCCTCTACGCTTCGGAGACGTGGACCCTGCGAGAAAGTGAGAAGAAGAAAATAGATGTTCTCGAGATGTGGTACTGGAGAAAAATGTTGAGAGTGTCCTGGAATCAATTCCGTACCAACAAGTCCATTCTGGAAGGACTCGGTATCAAGCAGCGTCTATCTTCCATCGTACAGGCTCGAACTCTCACTTTCTTTGGTCACGTGATTAGACGTGACAATGTCTCAATCGAACGTCTAGTCGTCCAAGGAAAAGTAGAAGGAACCAGACCTCGCGGCAGATCGCCTATGAGATGGACGGACTAAGTGAAGGCTGCAGTGGACGTTCCATTACATTTGTGCTTCCGAAAAGCAGCTGTCAGGGAGGAATGGAGACGGATCATCAAGCGTGTGATTGGCAAGTGAAGACCACGACCCCTCTGACAAGAGCGTAACGAAAGAGATGAGATGATGAGCTACGGTAATCGCTTTCAATCAAATTTCAATCAAGTCATACGCTTGTTTGCCGTACAAGTTGTATAAAATATTTTTTTCCCCGTGGTTGGAAGATCGTTCGGACAGATCGAAATCAATGGTTGTCGAAAAACATAAGTTATTATCTTTGAAGTTTGACACTTGCAGCGCTCGCAATTTTATAACGAACTCGTTTTTGTTATTTTTTGTCCATCTATCTATTTTGGTATTTTTGATTGAATGTCTTTTTATCATTCCAATTTATTTTTCCATTCATTTCACAAACTACAAATTTATCATGAATTAGCTAATGATTTGTATTTTCTCTGTATTATGGATTAAATTTATTTCAAAACGATTATTAATTGTGAATATAATTTTTGTGGAGAATACCTGTAGTAGGAAATATATTGTTTTCTAATGCTTATGCGAATTTCACTCATTATAATGAAATAATATTTTAGCACTTATGTAGTTGAAACTTGTGTAAATACAATATTCACAGCGGGAACAGAGTCGGCAAGACGCTTGTTATGCTATTGATGAGTCGTCCATACAATGAGAACAGCTTACCACCAGGCGGTTCGTACGTTTATTTGTTACACAAGCAATTAAAAAAACACATCATATAATCTAATGTATGTGAAAGCATGAGATCGTGTTGGAAAATAAGCATCTGTATGACTTGTACATTTTTTTTATACAACTAGGTGGCAAACGAACCTAGGGATCACCTGATGATGATGATTACAGAAGCATGAAACGCGTGATTTTTATAATTATGATATATCTTAAGTAAAAACGCTTATTAGTTTATCTTAAGTAATATAAAAATTGAACAATAAAGTTTCGGGTATCTGCCACCCACCTCATAGCTATCGTAACAATTTTTCTTTCATTCACGCCGGGTTAAATATATACTGTATTTGAGTAAAAAAAAGTGTTTATGTCAGCTCCGACGCACGACTGGAGTTTACTCCTTCAGATCAACTGTCTACATAAAGACAAAAAAGTCTTACTAGTCTAAGAAAAAGATTAATACTATATCAAATGGTAAATAAACGAATCAAATAAGGCCATCTACTTGTATCGAAGATCCTTTAGACTTTACGCGATAGATGGCGTTACGAGAAACGTAACGAGGTCATACGTTCAGTAGATTTTACTCCTCATATTTTTTTCATATCGGGGGCCTTATATGAAAATCGAGTCTTAAGGAGTTAACTCTAATCATTTTATATAAGTAAATTTAGTAGTAGTAGTTAGTTTTTTAGTTTTAGTTGTTTTTTTTATTAACAAACTATCATGTTTGTGTGAATGTTTAGTAGGCAAAGCATTTCATTATTACATTACCCGGACAAAATTACCACGACTACAAACATAATATCTATGTTCGTAATTCTGATTGCTTTTATTGTATGCGATTTCAAGATCAATCGGTATTAAAACTATTAACGTTTACTTTGCTTTTAAATAAAAGACGACTCGTATAATAAAGATTTCGTGTATTGTCTGACCAAATAACAACGAATAATGAATGAATAAATGATGAACGTTACAATTTAAATATTTTTGAACAAAGAAAAAAAGTCGTATGAAGTTAGGCGAGGTCCCCCCGCCCGTCGTCCTCTCATTGGCTGATAAGCGGCAACTTCACATTAGAAGCACCACTGCCCACTAGATGTCGCTTGAACATGGCCCCCGCCTTGGAAGTACCTACTTCCAAAGAAAAAGGGTTTCAGCATGATGTGGCCTCTTTGGTTGCGCCCTCGTCTACCGGCTGCAACGGCAGCGGGCAGATTTTTGAGAAAGCTCGTTGAACGATGCCCGTTGATGTGCGAATATCTGTAACACAAGCAACACCATCCTTGCCTGGATAGGTGCGTAAAATCCTCCCCAATCTCCACTTCAGAGGCGGGAGATTATCCTCTTTGATAAGCACCAGGGTGTCAATAGAGATGTCGCCTGCATTGTGTTTCCACTTAGTTCTGAGCTGGAGCTCCGACACAAATTCCTTCGACCATCGCTTCCAGAAGTGTTCCCGCATTTGCTCCACCCTTTCGTAGCGAGTGAGACAGCTGTTGTTCCAAGCAGTGAGATTGCTGGCAGGCGCGATCAGCGGTCGTCCAATTAGGAAATGAGCTGGGGTGAGAGGAGAAAAATCGTTGGGATCAGAGGACATAGGAGTTAGGGGACGGGAATTTAAGACAGCCTCGATTTATGTTAATACAGTACTGAGTATGTTAAGTTCTCATATGTTAAGTTCGCGTTACCGATTACACGTTTCAAATGAAACTTACATGATTTTATCCCTGCCTCCCATAAACCACCAAAATGAGGAGCGTAAGGCGGGATAAACCTGAAGCTTATGCCAATATCAGCTGCAAAATCGAATATTTTATTAACGTTTTTATTGAGTTCATGTAAAAACTCTTTTTCAGCACCAACGAAATTTTTTCCGTTGTCAGATAATATCTCTGCCGGCTTACCGCGACGAGAAATAAAACGTTTAAGTGCTAGAATATAATCTTGTGTGGAGAGGCCACTGACTAATTCTAAATGTATAGCTCGAGTAATAAAACATATAAATAAACAAATATAACCTTTAACAATCCTGGCTCCCCTCCCTTTACGATTTAACAAATGAACTGGTCCAGCGTAGTCCACGCCACAACGTATAAACGGAAACCCGACTTCTAAACGTTCAGAGGGCAGATTACCCATGATGGGATTCAAAGTCTTACCTTTCATTCGCGTACACGTGACACAATTGTGAACTGACTTTCTAGCTAAGTTCCTAGCACCAAGTGTCCACCACCTTTCCCGTAAAGAAGACAGTAGCAACTAAGGGCCACCATGTAACAAACGTTTATGTTCACTTTCAAACAACAACACTGTGAGTTGATGTTTACTACACAATAAAATAGGATGTTTCTTATCGAAACTAAAACTAGTCGAATTAGAAAGCCTACCACCAACACGTATTAATTTGTTATTGTCCATAAATACATTTAAACTCGCGAATTTATTAAATTCTCTTTTTTCTACAATCTGTTTTAGCGGAAGATCATCAAATAAACAGCGATAAACGTCCGGAAACGATTGCAACTGAACGATACGCGCTAAAGTTAACTCTGATGCATTTAATTCCTGCACAGACAAATGTAAACTATCGTTATGCGGCTCACCACTACTACGACGTCCACGCGTGTTATTAATGAAACGCAATACATACGCACCGACGCGCTTCAACTTATTATAGGACGAGAATCTATTGAAATCGATAAAACTATTATTACAAGGCTCTGTACATGTTAATACAATAGGTTTCGATCGCAATTCCGGTAAATTATCGCAAGTTTGTAATAAATTTTCAGATTTAAACTTAAAATTGTGTTCTTGTAAACAACTAGGTCCGTGCCACCATATGTCTGACCTTGTGAGCAGTTCAAAGTTAAGACTCCTAGACACTAGATCAGCTGGTTATCCTTACCTTTTATATGTAACCACATTGAGTCACCGGTTAACTCGTTTAATTCTGTGACTCTGTTTTGAACAAATGTTTTTAAAGAATGCGGAGACATCCGTATCCAACCCATCACTACAGTGGAATCTGTCCAAAAATAAACGTTATCGAATTTTAAGCGCAATGAATTAATTATCTTTTTATAAAGTTTCGCACCTAATAATGCCCCACATAATTCCAATCGTGGGATGCTATTCGTTTTTAATGGAGCGACCTTACTTTTAGCACATAACAAATTTAACGCCACGTCAGAGTCGCAATCATCATAGGTACGTATATATGCACAGGCACCGTAAGCATCCTGAGACGCATCCGTAAATATGTGAAGTTCGGTGTGTTGAGTGTGCATGCTCCTTACGAATCGTGGAATGCGTAATTCACTCAAGCGGTGCAATGTTTTGATGTAACGATTCCAAGCTACAGTGACGTCATCAGGTACCGCGTCATCCCATTCGATTTTACTTAACCAAAGACGTTGCAACAAAATTTTTGAAATAATGAAATAAAAAATAATAAATAAAAAAAAAATTGTGAAATTATTAAAATAGAATCAATTATTTTATTTTTAAAATCGAAATAATGATTATAATGATAATGATATAATTATAATTCGCCGCTGTCACTATGCCATCCTAAGTGTAGTGTTTTATAAACAAATCTTCACACTTCCTCTCGTCCTCGGTAAGAACGTTGGAAACGTCTGGAATTTCTTCGATCTCCAAATGTTTTTTTTTTTTTTAATTTAACGTCTAAATTTTGAGCAACATTACAATGTACTCGATTACTATTACTAGTAGCATCTTTATTCGTATAAAATATAGGACCCGAAATTAACCAACCTAAATACGAATTCTGTAGGTATGGACCATTCGGTAAACGTATTTTTTGATTTTGCAATAATTCCCAAAACTTATCTGCTCCTATCAAAATATCGATTTTAGACGGAGTATTAAAATAAGGATCGGCAAGGTGAACGTTTTGTGGTATGCTAGTAAGGTCGATATTAATATTTTGCGTCGGCATATTCGAGGTAATAGACGGTAAAACTAAACATTTTATACTCGTATTATAATCGCATATTTTTGAACGTATATTTAAATCGCATATATTACTCGACTGAACAACCGATTGACCTATACCCGATATTTGTAAAGTGGACTGTATTAAATTAACGTTTAATCGTTTACATAATTGTTCTGTAACGAAACAATGTTGACTTCCATTGTCTAAAAGCGCTCGCGCAGTATGAAATACGTTCTTACTATCGGCTACTTCGATTAAGGCGGTGGAAAGCAAAACGGAATGAGACAACATGCGCGACTCGTCAGCTGTGCTATCAATATTTAAGTTAGTGCGGGTAGAATGCAGCGCGGTCGACGTAGTGGTCGCACTATCTCGATCAGCTGATTCCTTATTCATACTAGAAATATGAGGTAGTAAAACATTGTTAATACTTCCTAAATGCAATAAAGTATTGTGTTTAGACTGACAATGCTTGCAGGGCCCGAATAAACAATTTTCTATTGCATGACCCGAACGTAGACAATTACGACAAACTTTATTATCGTCTATTAATTTTATTCTATCTTTAACTGTTAAGTTAAGAAAAATAGGACAAGTGTAAAGCGCATGATTGCTACTACATGCGACGCAGTTATAAGAACGTTTATTACTACCCGACTTATTCGAAGAATCTTTACGCGTAGAAATAAAACTATGTAATTTTGTTTGCGATGTCGGTTTTCTGATATCACTATGAGGCCGATTATCGTGCGATTTTTGCGAACTAGCACCGGTATGATTAGCGTATATCATTTCTAATGTATCAGCTCGATTACGAAGGAATGTTAACAAATTATCTAACTTTAATTTAGGACTAGAATCCTTTTGTGTAGCGTACGTAATAGATCCTTTGTAATTTTCCCACTCTTTTTCAGTACAAACGTCTAGTTTAGATGCTATTAAATAAATTATTAAAGTATCCCAATGCTCTGTGGGTTCGTTTAACGTTTTAAGAGCTCGTAAGTTACGTAAAACAGTATCTATTAATATTCTGATTTGTTTAGGCGATTCTTTATTCATACCAGGTACAGTAAATAACGCTTTGATATGATTATGCACTAAAAGCCGTTCATTATTAAATCTGTTCTCAAGTAAAGCCCAAGCGTGCGAATAGTTGAGAGCTGTAAATTCTAAAGCGCTTATTACTTGATATGCACTACCGGAAAGTGATGATCGTAAATAATGAAACTTTTGAATCGCATCGAGATCTGAACGCATATGTATCATACTAACATATGAATTTTTAAATTCTAACCATTGATCATAAGAACCGTTGAAGGAGGGTAGCTTTATTTGAGGTAATTTTATACTAGAAGTTAGCGAGCTATTACAGTTAGAACCGTCATTCATATTTGATTCAATTAAAGACTGTGCTGATGCCATACACGAAAAATAAATGTCTTCAAAATTTTCTCTGTACTCTGTATGATCCTTCATATCATCAGACACTAACTCGATTTTACATTGAATTTTGTTAAACGCCTCATAACTTTCTTGAGCACTTTGCATTCTTAACTTTAATTCTGCTTTTTTAATTGAATCTATAGAAATTTGTTCTACATTTAAATTACACAAATATTTTTTGAACGAAGTTAACCGCAATTTTATACTACCCCGCGAACGTTTTAAATCAACTAACGAATCCTGTTCCGAATCTGATTTGCATGGAGATTTTGGCAATTTCAAGCTATCACCCCTACTACTCATCTTGATGGCTTAAAGAAAGAAAAGATACTCACAATTTTAAATGAATTGACTGCTAACAAAACGCTGAACGAAGTTACGCTTAATCCTGAGCGGATGAGGATGGATGGATGAAAAGAGAGATGGATGGACGATTACGCCTGAAGATCTGGAGATGATGAGAATTGACGGATGGATGATGTCCAGTCTGCTTCAATTCTACTCAAATCTTGATCCGTCTCGAAGTACCAAAATGTTCGTAATTCTGATTGCTTTTATTGTATGCGATTTCAAGATCAATCGGTATTAAAACTATTAACGTTTACTTTGCTTTTAAATAAAAGACGACTCGTATAATAAAGATTTCGTGTATTGTCTGACCAAATAACAACGAATAATGAATGAATAAATGATGAACGTTACAATTTAAATATTTTTGAACAAAGAAAAAAAGTCGTATGAAGTTAGGCGAGGTCCCCCCGCCCGTCGTCCTCTCATTGGCTGATAAGCGGCAACTTCACATTAGAAGCACCACTGCCCACTAGATGTCGCTTGAACAATCTATACTTATAATAAAACTGTAATAACTGTAATAATTTTGTATGTTGAGATTATAATATAATTTGAAAAGGATTGAGAATATAATTATCCGCCAATCCGCATTGGAGCAGCGTTAGGGAATAAGCTCTGATCCTTCTCCTACATGGCGAAAGAGACCTATACCCAGCAGTGGGGTATTATAGGTTGAAAATTTGCGTGAACCATGAAACTCTTAAATGAATTTGAATAAAATCTGATACAATATATTAATATTAATATTACTGCAAGCTAGAAAAACACGTTATTGTTGGAACAAAGTTTGTATACAAAAAAAATTGATACTTTTTTGAAAATATAGGTCGTTGTACGAATTACACAAAATAACAACGTCGATATATGTATTTAGTAATTGTTAGTATTTAATATTAATTTGAATATGTAATGGCTGTAGGGCACCGATATCTTGTTACGATTATACGTGACTTGTTTTTATTATAATACTAGCTGCCCGGACAGACTTCGTTCTGTCAAAAGTTCATAGTATAAATTTCATTAAAAAAATAGTATCAAAACCTTCCGTGGACCTTAAGGAACGTACAAAAAATAAATTAGCCGAATCGGTCGAGCCATTCTCAAGTTATGCGCTTAGCAACATTCATTTTTTTATACATTCATATTTATATGGAAAATGTAATCGGAAACTCTAGTTTTTATCTCATTTTCATTAAATTATTAATGCCCTTTTGTATTCTGTGTATTAACATAACAGATAATTGGATAAATAATACCCTCTCAGACTCGACGAGTGATGCGGGTATCAATTCACAACGTCTTAAGTTAGATGTTATAATCTTTGGATGATTTGTTTTTGAGAAGTTGATCTCATTCGAAGAAATAAAATACTTTAATACACCTTCGTATTAATTTAAATATTTGATCGAACTCTAATATTAAAAAAAAACAATATGATTTTGAAGCTACGTTTTGTAATCCTGACCACTGTGATAGGGCTTAGCTTGATATGTTAAGTTTTAGAGTTCGTGTGTTGAGTGCTCAGATCGATGGAGTAATAATACATATTGATTCATCATCATCATCATCATCATCATCATCATCATCACCACCACCACCACCACCACCACCATCATCATCATCGTCATCATCATCATCATCATCATCATCATTTCAGCTTATTACAGTCCACTGCTGGACATAGGCCTCCACAAGTTCGTGCCAAAAATGGCGTGAACTTGTGTGTTTTGCCCATAGTCAACACGCATATTGATTGATTTTCTTTAAAAAAAATATTTAACTGACAACATGAATTTCTTCATAGTGAAAATTCGATCTAAGAAATAATTGCCTTCCAAGGAAATAATAACATACAAACATTTATGATGGAAACGTAAACTTCTCATACTATATGTAACGTTGCGATTAAATTCCGCTCAACTCAGTTTTATATTTCGATGTGTAAATTTATTCTTCCTAAAACCACAGATAATTAATTAAAAAGCCTATTTAATACGGCTGTTACGGAAATGTTCACATAGTAATATTACATTATTGTTTGTCGGGCAATGTTGCTCGCAATCAACGGAAATTTAATTATACTTTCAGTTATACAATATCTAAATTGGTTTCATTGGAGTTTATCAAATTTTATTTACTTTTGTTTATATTATGTTTATATTTTATTTATATTATTTGTTTTATTTTGTTTATATTATGTTTTATTTACTTATTTGTTTTGACAATACTATTGGGTCGGAGATTTTTTTTTTCATATTTTATATAAAAATTCTGGATGTAATTTTACAAAATTTATTTACACTAACCACTATATATATGAGTACATGTAACTGGGAGACCAAAGCGAAATGCAACTTTGACATCAGATTTCCTAACAGAAAACGCTTTAACCAATTTTGTGCTACTCTTACTGAAACTGCATTAAATCGCTAAACGTAACAAACATTTCTCTCAGCTTGAGTCACATTTTTCCCTTCTTTAAAGTAAAGTAGTAAAGTTTTATAATGTAACTGTTATATACGTGTTATGTATGTAATAACCCTGACACTGGTGCCTCGTAAGCACTTTGAATTAGAAGCTTATTAATCTCGAGTCTTCAGGGCTCAGTCTCCAGTCAACTTCGGGTCAGACCACTCGCCTTTTCCATTTCCACTGTTTCAAATTAATAAAGTGACCCTTTTATTAAATCAAATTCAATTTCCTTTTTATCCCTTTTTTTAAAAAGACTCAAATAGAAAGCAGTATAACATAACGAAGAGTATAGACTATTTTTTCTTCAAATTAACGCGGGTTAAACCGTGGGGTATAGATTCTCTTTACAAATAAAATACCATAAAAAAACTTAAATTTATTATTTAACTACAACTCGAACTTCCAAGTGAGTTAGTTAACTGCAATTGAGATTGATTGAATGAAAATTTAGAAGTTATAACTAAGCGTTTTTCTATTGTGAAGAATTTCCAAAGTCTTCACGACGTTGATTGAACGTTTTCATATTCGAACCCCAGCAAATTTTTCAGAAGATTTATTTGCACCTGGATTGAGGAAAAATAACTATAAAAGTTTAAATTGAGGGAAACTTTAGTCCAGTAAAATCGAAATTTTCTAGAAGATAGGACAATGGAAAATTAGCATCGATTTAGTTAAGAAGTACTTTTGTTCCTAAAACTCGTTTGTTTGAAATGAAGGAAAATGTCTTATGAAACAAATATTATGGTCTAAATTAGTACGCAGAGTTTTACAATACCTTGTAGAAAAAACTGAAAATGACATATGTCAAACGCTGTGATGATCCTAGTCTGTAATGAACGTGCGAATTTTACCCACAAACTTTATCTTGAATACGGACTAGTTACGCGTAATATTCAAACACCTACTAAACATTAAACATTCACGCCATTTTTGATGTTGCAGGTAAAGTGGTTGAGAAAAACGGCATGTGTCTGGAGAAGTACTGAGCCGTGTTAATTAATAATAATTGCTTCGATAATTATTTCTGTTAAATTTATATACCAACTTAAAAAAATATTTTCATCATCATCATCATCATTTTAGCCTATCACAGTCCACTGCTGAACATGGGCCAAAAATGGCGTGAACTCGTGTGTTTTGCTCGTAGTCACCACGCTGGGCAGGCGGGTTGGTAACCGCAGGGCTGGCTTTGTCGCTACATATGACGTTAAATAGTCATCAAAAAATCAGAATACAAATTTAGTTTTTATCAAAATCACGTCCATTTCTTTCAATTCGTACTGTCACTTCAGTCGAATGTTTGTCTCCGCCATTTTATAAATTCATCCACATGTAAACCTTATAACAAAAAATAATAATAGTTAATCAAAACTTTTCAGCTTAAAGACAAAGGAATATATAATAAGTCCAGTGATGAATTAAATGCAAGAAAGCCTTGTATTTAGAACGCAATAATAAAAGCGGCAATTTGGTATCTTCAAACTTAAGCAGACAAGAAAAAAAATTGTTATTTGCTTTATACAGCCCGAGGGACTCGTTCTGTTGCCTTTTGTTCAAGAGATGGATTATTTCATGCCCGAAATTTGTTTTTATCTGTTAAAACCGTGGAGATATAATTGGCGTAAACAATACGAAAAAATGAGTAAGAATTTTTTTTTTTATATGTAAATAGTGATTATTATTTTTTGTGGAACAAAGGATTTTTAAATATGTTAATCTTTCTGGTAACAAGTTTAATTATAAATGGATACAGCCTGGAGGCATTAAATTAAACGACATACATTTGGTTTTAGTTTTTAAGCGTTTTATTTGTGGTAAAGTAAAACCTCGTTTGTGACCAAAGTACTGTTTCTATTTGACTGTTTTTTTTTTATATCCAGCTTAGGAATGATATGAATATTTGATTTTATTTAACAACTCGCTTGTAACCTTTTTAAATACTTCTATAATCTTACGCACGCACACACACACTCACTCGAGCATCTCCATAGTATTAAGGGACAATCACACTACGGAAGGTTCAAGTGATGTTACAGCATCTAGTATTTTTACTGATAAACTAAAACCTATACAGGAAATTATGTGACTAAGTTTGTGTCAATATATCTAAGTAAAATCGATTTAAATCTATGGCCGTGTTATATGTCAAGTCGAATGGGATGAACCATTGTTCGTTTACGAACTCAACAAATAGACCGGCTACGATTTTCTCTCTTAGTACGGTAGCAAAGTTAACACAAGTCGCTTTCGTATAACGGATCGTGGTAGTTCTTAGTGTAATTAAGGTGTTGTTTGATTAAGTAATTAAGCTGTAATAGCACTGTTATTGTAACATTAAATATTATGTTAACACTTTAGGAATATTGCAATAAGGAAGTATTATGTATTTGTGCAAATATATGTCTAATTGAATGTTTAACTGAGGTAGGGCACAGCAGCATTTCCTGCACAAAATATGGAGCAGCCCGACTGGGGTAGTACCTCGACCTTACAGAAGATCACAGCTAAATAATACTATTTTCAAATAAATAATGCTGTGTTCCTGTTGGTGAGTAAGGTGACCAGAGCTCCCGGGGGGAATTGGGGGTAGGGTCGGCAACGCGCTTGCAATGCTTCTGGTGTTGCAGGTGTCTATAAGCTACGGTAATCGCTTACCATCAAATAAGCCGT